>NC_081791.1:24258351-24553351 GCF_963082965.1 Carassius carassius | reverse complement strand
TTATATTTGAAAATGTAATTTATTCCTGTGATGCCTTCTTTCATAATTCATTCTAATATGCTAATTTGCTACTCAAATCAATCAATAAATAAATTAAACAAGCTAGTTTAGCTGGTCTAAACCTGTTCTGGCTGGTCTGCTTAAGGTGTTAGAGAGGTTCTAGGCACTTTTTAGCACTGGAAGCCCATCTTAAACTAGCTAAGACCAGCATGTGTTTTCAGGATTTTACCGTCTGCGTCTGTCTAAAGTGAGATGCATTGTTAATCTGAAGGTCTGTGTTTAAAGTTAAACACTTCCTGCAGGACGCACGGTTTCTTTTCTGCGCCCGCGGCTTTCATTACAATTCCAGTTTTCAATTACAGAAGTGCAGATAAAAGTGAAATTCAGCCTGTTCAGAGTGTGGTTTATCTTCAACCCGGCTATTCTTTCCACTTTTTTCAGCCGATAATGAGGATTTAGCTATTATCTTTTCATTTTCCCATGTTGCCAATTTCACACATTAAGAAAGAATCCATGAAGTCCTCTTCACATTAATGAACGCCTTTGAAATATAGTAGCTTAATTTACTTAACCAATATACATTCTGTGATTTTAAAGTGTCTATGTGGCCATTGATGAATAAATCTCTCTCTTTCTCTCTTCATATCAGGTAACAGAGGTGTGCGGTGCTAAGCGGCTTGGCTATTTCGGCTGTGGACAGTTTTACGTGGCTCTGAAGCTAATGGCCGCGGCGCAGGCGGGTTTGCCAGTACGTCTGGAGAGCGTCGCAGGTGGTAAGTCCTCAGAGAAACAAACGGGATCAGGGATTTGCCCTAGTGTGCTTGGATTTGCACTAAAGAGGGATAATGCACGGAGGCCGTGCTGCGCGGAGAGAGCGCCACACGCTGAGCCAAAACTCGCTGAGAACGAGCTGTGTGATCTAAACCCCAGAACTGTTTCCTCAAATGCTTGTGAGGGCCTCCTTTAAGGGTCTTGCCCTTTAAATCCGTATTTAACCAACATAAGTTAACTTTTTCCTGTGTGGCATTACAGTAGTGTTTTTACTGACAAATTATGAATGAAACCTGATAAGCAATACATAATTTGAAAGCTTAATTACTTAAGATCTTGATATTATTTTCTCATCTTGATTCATTTTTTAATTCATTTATTTTTATTTCAGTTTACTTTAGAATCCACCAAAGTAAATAAAAATGTATTACAGTTTAAGTTGGGTCTTGAGGGGGAAAAAATCAACAAACAAAGAAACAAATAAATAAATAAAAAATACAGTGTCAGATCCAATAACCAATATCCATAACATATTATTGTTTATAATTTCTGCAAAAAAGGACATAACAAAATATACATTATTATTATTATTATTGTTGTTGTTGTTGCTGTTAAATTATTTGTTTAATTATGGTAATAATTCATATTATTTCTTACTATCTATAAAATGAATTGTGTATAAATTGAATATGCATATATGCATATTCTGCTTAAGAAATTAGAACTTAAGAAATTAAGAAATTAAGAACATCTTAGTAACTCCACAGTGATCATAGCAGTGAGTTTTGCTTTTGCAAGCACCACTAGTTTCCAGTTTCAATAATATTATCCAAAATGTTGCTATATAACTGTTGGGCCTGAGCTCAGAAAATAAATCAAATATTAACTCAGCAGAGGCAAAACATTCATTTCCTAAATGTATTTACTTAAACACTGTGATATTGAGCACTAGGCTAATTCAGAGCTCTGCACAGCTCCAGGCCACCCTGCCGGAGCTGGATTAGTCTTTAATCCTGGTACAGACTGTTCCTCAAGAAGACCCTCACAGTGGCGAGAGGAGCTCAGGTGACCTCACGTCAGCTTCTGTTTAACCCACAAATGTAACTATCTGCTCCTTTTACTGTGGAAAGACGAGCATTAAGATGAGTTTGTTGACTGAAAAGACAAATTTATCAAGATGACCTCAAAGGTTCCTTTGAGAGATGATTGGCTAGGTTAAGTTTTACTTTTCAGAGAAGATCCTGTAGATCAGCGCTTCTCCGTCCTGCTCCTGTTTTTGTGCAAAGTTTAGCTCTTGCTGAACCAGCTGATCCCTCAGGTTGTTCACAATTCTGTGAACGTGAAACAATGCAAAATCTTTTTTCTTTTCTTTTGCAATCCTGCATAATTTGCTATTTAACCCACAAAATTAGTTTGATAAAAAAATGTATACCATTACTGACATTTCATTTTTCATAACTAAAGTTAACTTGTTTAAAAATGTAATACATTTTATAGTACCATTTTTTTTTTACATTTTTCCTGTCATATGATTATTTTAAATCTAGTGTGTGACAAAATATCATTTACAGCCACAAAATCTGTCATTTTGATTGCAAAAAAATCGCAAATTTAATTCCCATTATTATTGCTTTTATTAATTCATTTGTTATTTATTTATTTGTATTAATTATTAGTGCTGTCAAATGATTAATCGTGGTTAATCGCATTCAAATAAATGTTTTTGTTTACATTATATATGTATATGCAGTGTGTATATTTATTATGTATTTATAAATACACAGACATACATTGTGAAAATATATACATATATATACATTTTTGTATATAAACATTTTTTATTTATTATTTTTTATTTTTTATTTATTACATATACATAATAAATATACACAGTATACACACATATTATGTAAACAAAAACCTTTATTTTGGATGCATTTATCGTGATTAATCGTTTGACAGCACTATTAATTATTAATTAATATCTTGATGAAAAGTTGTGTATCAGAATTTGATAAGAGTTTTCCCCACTGTCATGAATCATTATTATACCTAGCGTCATACATAATATGGTAAATGTGGTATCATAATTATAAAAATAACCACGAAATTCAAAACTTTTCAAGAAACGTATGAAATTTTCCACGAAATCACTTTGATCGTAAAAAAGAAAATCGCAAAAATAAATAAAATAAAATCTGAAGTAATAAATTTATACAATTATTTTTTTAGATCTTAAAAGTTGTCATAATTTAATAAGATGTCAAAATAAACAACCAAAATAAAGTAAAAATAAATGTAATAAAATATAATTCATTAATAACATATATATATTTTTTTAAAGTGAAATCCTGGTGGATCTTCTTTTACACCACTGTACACAGAAAATAGGATGAGTAGTACACTGTTATGAACATATTCACTCTTCTCTACAGAACTTCCTCTGCCTGTGTTCATCGGGATAACGAACGAGCTTGAGATGCGTTACCCCAATCACCCCTCGACCAATGAGATTCAGGCTCACATCCTGGGCTCGCTACCAGGCTCCGCCCCTCATCCCTCTGCAGACAGACCTGTCCTCAGACACCCTGACACCAGCATGGACAAACAGGTCAGGTTATCAGCGATGACATGCAGCACTAGCTTGATATGTTTCCTGTAATTAATGATTATAATGAATATGTTTCACACTTGTATCTGACAGGAGGCGTGGTCTCCACCGCGGTCACCTGGCATCTCCCCGCCCCGCTCACCATCAGCCTATCGCAGCTATCCATATGGTGCACAGAGAAACGGAACAGACACGCTATTGGGTGAGAGTCGCTGTCAGTCATTCTGCATTCACAGAGACCAGTCAAATGAACCTAAACATGAAAATGTTTGGATTGAAATAAATAAATGAATACATTGTGGAGAATAAATATTTGGACTTGGATGATCATTTGCATAGTAAATATTCAGATAATTAAAACAGAAGATGAAACCTCTTCTTAAATGATGCATCAAGGGAGTTTTTCTTTTTCCAGCAATTCCTATGGGAATATGAAAGGAGATATTTCCACATTCACACACAAAGTCATGCTGTTATTAGATAACACAAGAACACATCACACAGCCGCTGTGTTTCACACACTGTGAGCGTTGATGTCGCTCGATACCTATGCTGTCAGACAGCTGTGTGTGTGTGTATGTGTGTGTGTGTGTGTGTGTGTATGAGCGCTCAGCCTTGAGCTGCTGTCTGCCCTCAGAAAGCAGTTGGCTAATTGCTGCTCTCCTGTGGCGTATCAATATCACGCTTGTCTAATCACACACCTGTTGACTCACAAGACCTTCAGTTTATCCACAGACAGCAACACACACTCACACACACACACACACAGGTGAGAAAATGCCTTGAGCATGGATATTTAACCATGTAATAATGTATGCTAGTGTGCTTCATTTATTGCTGCTTGTCCCCCTTGACACTTTGCACTCTAAAATGTCAAAAGAAGCTGAAGTGTGAAGCAATTATGCACTTCAACTTACTTTATCATGCACTTGTCAGAAAGCAGAAATACTGCTTCTTGTACACGCCACCAAAAATTACAAGGTTAGCGGTTAAAATCTAGTATAAATTAATTAAAAATGCTAAATATTGGCAGTACATGCAGAATCATAAATTCATGCAAATTATGCCGACTGCTATGAGGACAGTATTTTCACATATACAATAGCGCCCCCTCCAGTACAGTAGGAAGCAGTGCATATGAACTCCATAGAGATTAACTGTGTACATTTTACATATATACAAATGATATTAAAAATACTGTAAGTTATCCTATCTATCTATCTATCTATCTATCTATCTATCTATCTATCTATCTATCTATCTATCTATTCATCCATCCATGCATCCAATTGTGTTTATTATTAACACAGGGTCGTGTTCAAACATACAAATATTTATTAATCTCAACTAAAGCCAGTGATTATGAATATTAAGTGTAGATTCTCCCAGCGAGGGATGAACTCCGTGAATGTATACTGTGCTGATATTCAGCGTTGTGAAAGAGCTTTTATCTCATTGTTAAATCCGTCCGTGAACAGAGAAACGTCAGTGTTATTGAATGCGGCACGGCTTTCTTCATTAGTCAGCAGGGACCATTAATACTTTAGAATCTACTCATAAAAGAAATGATGCTCTGGAAGAGCTTCAGATGTAAAACACGCTCATGAGATCAAACCCCAGTCAGGCCTCTTTTATTCTTTCATATTGCAGTTATATCAAAGATCATGGCCATCACGGACCTCATACTGAATAATTGATGCTCGTTCAGTACTTTACATTTATTATTCCATTAAGTCTAGGCTGAAAACTTTTACTCTTCTTCTTCTTCGGTTTAAGTTGAGTCTGAAAGTGTGTCTTTTATGTCACAAGCATCTGCTGATAGTGTTTAATGCTGTCATCTGCATCAGTGTGTCATTTACAGTGGTGCGAACTGTTTAGATGCCAAAAGCAGTGATCACAGTAATGAAACGCTACAGTATATGCTATCAGCTGTCTTCACCTTGAAATGTTCACTCTCTCTCTCTCATTGTCATTCACAGTGTATGATGGTAAAGTGGCGGGTCGTCCCAGCGTTCCTCAGGAAAACTCCTCTCCCAGTCATTACTCTCTCAAAGTGCAGTCAGAGCAGCCTGTCATCACAAGCGTGAGCATTTCCTCACACCGCCTCGGTTTTGCATCTGATTGCACAATCAAATAGAAATCTGGGTGTCAGTCTTACAGGAAATGAGGAAACACATTAGGGCTCGAAATCAGGATTTAGGTCATGACACTGCTTTTTAAAAGTGTTTTTTGGGTTAGAATATCAGTAATAACAAGTCGGGGCACGTACACACCAGACCCTATATTTTGTTAGACTTGCTTACAAAAAATAGATAAATATTAGGTAAATTGCATCCAAAATGATTACAGACATGAGCATAAAACATCAAAACAATTTGAAGGGAATAGAAAAAGTCCAATATGATACTGTATCTTGTAATCTTCATCATTTCACAATGCTTGGTGAAGTGCTAAAAGTAATGTATTGAATAATATATATGAATTATATTGTATTTGCAAGCTGCAGTAGTGTGCGGTAGTTTTATATATATATATATATATATATATATATATATATACAGTATAAATGATCTGGTCTTTGGCAGGTCTTAAAATTTGGAAAATAAAACCTCACATTACACATCACTCCGTTTTATTATTTAATTAACAAAAATTAAGCAAAAATGGAAAAACCAAGTGTGACAAAGTTAGGACACTCTATCATTGAATTGCCTGTAGATCCACATTTAGCTGCAATAACTTGAATTAATCATTTTCTGTATGACTTAATCAGTCCCTCCATCGTTCTGGAGGAATTTCATCCCAGTCTTCTTTACAACATTGCTCCAGTTTATATTCAAGTTTATGCACAGCTCTGGCCACAGTATTTCAGTCAGGATGAGCTCTGGACTTTGACTGGACTGTTGTAACCCCTTGATTCTTTTCAGCTGTTGTGTTGTAGATTTGCTGGTGTTCTTGGGATCATTGTCCTGTTGCATGACCCAATATCAGCAGAGCTTTAGCTGTTGGACGGACACCCTCACATTTGACTCTAGAATACCTTGGGATACAGAGGAGTTCATGTTCGGCTCAATGACTGTGAGGTTCCCAGGTCCTGTGGTTACAAAACAAGCCAAAATTATTTTTTTTAATTATGTCCTGACATGGAAAACCATGGAATTCATTAGGGTGTCCAAACTTTTTCACATGACTGTATTACAGGTATATACTGTGTGTGTATTTAAATCTTAAATTTCCTTATCAGTCTGCTGTTTCCTTGAAATCAGTGAAAGGCATATGTAATTGGAAAATATTTTCGTCTGCAGGCTTTTCAGTTTTCCTCCGACAGTTGTTTTTCTGATTCAGGTTGCGTCTGTGGAGCGGCTGGTGGAGCGAGCGGAGATGGATTACTCCGACGACCCCTGGAGGATCACAGAGGAGCAGCGAGAATACTACACCAACCAGTTCAGGAGTCTCCAGCCTGACCTCAACGCTCTCATCATGGGTAAGAGAGATCCGTCTGAGATCATCTCATACTTTTAGATTTATGACTTCATGTGGACACTTCTGAAGTTTGCATTGGTTATGCTTTCAGGAACTGTTGCAAAAAACTTCTTCACCAAGTCGAAGCTTCCAATTCCAGAGCTGTCTCATATATGGTGAACATAAAGCCTCAATTCCTCTTTAACATATGGTGAACTGTCTCTTTGTATTCAAACAGTCTTGTTTGATGTCCTATAGGGAGCTGAGCGACGTCGACAAGGATGGTGCTCTCACTTTCCCAGAGTTCTGCACTGCCTTCCATCTGATCGTGGCCCGGAAAAATGGTTACCTTATTCCTGAAACACTCCCCGCCACGCTGAGACCCGGCTTCATGGAACCAGGTGTGGTTACAGCGCCACCATCTGAGGTATGAGATCTAAAACTCGCAAAATACCTACAATATTTACATCTGAAGTATTTAATGATGTCTAGTTCTTAAACTGTCTAGTATTTCTTATTCAGTGTCATGTTCTGCAATTATGAGAAAATTCAGATAGACAAGTTTGAACTGTGCTCCAAATGGGTTTGCTTTACAGGCGACTGAACCGCTTATTGTTTTTGATGACCATACGATGCCCGGAGCCAATCAGCTCGTAAGAAGATCTTCATTTAACATTGATGCCAAGATTTCAATGTTCTGTACATTTAGTTCTGTCTTTTTTGTCACTCATTCTCTCTCATATTAAAATGTTTTACTGGCATAATGATCTGTACACAAACTTGCCAAAGCATTAAAACAAATAACAAGAACAGTTGCACAGTAATGGTTGAAAATAAGTAAATAAATTAAAAAAAAACATTTTTGTTGTTGTTTTAGTTACCTATGAAATCACACATTCATTCATTCATTCATTTAGCTTTTTCTATTAATAACAGTCCCTGGTTTTAAAAAAATGCACATATAGATAGATAGAGAGAGAGAGAGAGAGAGAGAGAGAGAGAGAGAGAGAGAGAGAGAGAGAGTTTTATTCATGTGCAATTTTCTCTGAGAAAGTATATTTGTCTGAAGGCAGAGGGTGCTAATGAGTCTCATATGAGATCCCAGTAATCAAAAATCCATCTAGTCCAGCCCTTATATCTGACTAAACCTCTTAATGTCCTCATATCAGTCATTTTATGCTGGCTTTTCGTTTTCCCAAACAGGAAATGGGTTCTGTTGACCTGCAGATGACCTCTAGACCATGTGAGACCGCTAAACAGGACACGAGAGATGAAAGCAGGAAACCGGGTAATGACTTTAGAGACAGATGTCAATAAGCATAAACATGATTACATGAAAAATATAGCTAATGCTTTTTATACAGTGGAAAAGTATTTGGACGCTTAAAAATGTCTAAAGAAGAATTACAATACCTACAAAATATCAAATGAAGTGTCTGTACTAAGTGTCAAACAAATAAGTGATTTTTTTAAGTAAGTGCATTTGTGCTTTAAAATAAACTGCACTTGCTTTGATATTTTATGTTTTAATGCAATAATAGATTTGTTTAGTGTCTTCAGTGTGCAGATATTTTTGGGGCCTCTCTTCCACACTTGAACTAAAAAAAGGAAAACCTGTAAACTTATTGATGGTCTTATGTATATGGTCTCATTACACTTTTCTTATTGTGTTTTTATTGCTGTGTCAGAAGAATTCAGCCCAAAGAGAATTCCAGACCCGCACGAAAAGCCAATACAGCGTGTCAGCGCTTTAAAACCAGGTGAGTCAATGTCCTCAGGCGCAGCGGGCCAAGCACACACCCCTGACCCACACCAAATAACCCAAAGCCTCTAATTTACCTCTGCTTTACTGTCTGTGTTCAGGAAACAATGAAAATTCTGTGGTCATTTACTTACTCTTATTTTGTTCAACCTTTATGACTTTTCTTTTGTGTAACGCAAAGAGAGATGTGTAGCAGAAAGTTCCAGCTGCTCTTTTCCATATAAGTGCAAGTGAATAGATGCTGTCTAGTTCAAAAAAAAAAAAGCACTATACAAGTCTCATGAAAGTAGCCCACGTGCAATAGATTTCAGGTCTTCTGATACAAGAATGAGGCAGTTTAATGTCAAAAACAGCCCAACATTTATTTGCTTGGTTTAAAATCAATCACACCAGAAACATTGTTTTTTGTGTCTCATGTAACTAACATTACAGAGTATTTTGAATACATGAAAGTGTGAATGACGAATGCCACTTTCTGTATTGTAAAGGGCAGCATGACCAATCTGCAAAACATCTACTTTTGTGTCCCACGGAAGAAAGTCATCTGTATTTTCCACAACATGAATAAATCATGACACAATTTCTCATTTCTGGATGACTTGTCTCTTTAAGTGACCCATGATAAGATGAATCATAATTAAAAACTGACCAATCACTGCTGTCTCTTGGCAAATCAGCTCAGATCAGGTTGAAGTCACATTTAGCCAGTGTATTATCCTAGCACAGGCCTGTTTGTTATTTTCTCTCATGACGGGTGCGATGTTATGAAGTAAAACCTCTCAGCGCCTCTGGGTGTGGACACAAAGCCTGTTATATCCACAGCACTGACCTTTTGTTCTAATATTTCATGCAGCTATGCTCTGATCCAATAACAGCTCATATTTATTACAGTGCCCAGATCCCAGGGCGTTCACAAATAATCTGGCGCTTTATTACTTCAGTTTGAATGCAACATTGCTTCCAATATGGTTCTTATGAAATGATTTTTCACCCAGGGTTGGTAGAAGTCGATACTGAGTTTTCGTCAATGCCCCGGTGCATGATGGGATAGGAGACAGAGGGCCGTTTGAGGTGTTCAAGGCCTGTTTCAGATGCTGTTGTTTGGATAGTATCGATGCTCTCGAGAGTGTTTGATGTTTTAGGGTTGCGATTCAGTGTTTCTGTTGAGAAGTGGAATCTTTTGGCTAGAGAGAGCAGTTTAGGCTTAAAGCTTCAGGTTGTGGCTTTGTTCTCTTGTAGATGACCGGTAAATAAAAGATGTGGGGTGTTCTCAGTAAGTAAAGTACAATGCCTTTGTTTGGATTATAAATTACATAAGGTTTTTCTGTAGAGTTTGTTCAGTTTTATTGCAAAAATAATAATTTTAATGTGTAACTGTTTAATAACATACAATGTTTTACAGATTCTCCACAAGAGCTTGATGCAAACATGAAGTCAAGAACACGGCCCAGGTAAAACCTTTTTAAACTCTCTACTGCTACACAGTTTTTTATTTATATATATATATATATAAATTCATACTTTTATTCAACACAGACACATCAAATTTAAGCAAAAGGTTGATTTTTGGATGATTACTGACACTGAAGACTGGAGTAATGATGCTAAAAATTCAGCTTTGCATCACAGGAATAAAAAGAAAGTCGTTCATCTTCAGAACACAAGTGACGATATTATTGATGCATTCTGAGCGCTCTCTGACCCTCTCATACACAGCAAAGTAATTACCACGATCAAGGACCAGAAACAAAGCAAGAGATCGGTCAAATGATCGATGTGACATTTAGGGTTCAACTGTAATTTTACCAAGATACGAGAATACTTTTTGTACGCAAGGAAACAGAAATAACGACTGCATGGAATAGCATCTTTTAAAGCTTCTGTTCTACAGTTTATAACTTTCCAAACAGAAAAGTACAAAGGAGTTTTTTTGAAGTACCTAAAGTACCATACAAATACTATGGTATTGTATATATCAAAGTATCATCTAAATCCCTTACTGTACCGTGCTACAACTACATATTGCTATTTATTTCTTGGTATACAGTGTAAAAGAGGTCTGTATGTGTGTTTTCCCCACAGGTCGTATTCCAGCACCTCCATAGACGATGCCATGAAGAAGGTGGAGGAGCCGCCCACTCCTCCTCCTCGACCCCAGAAGACTCATTCCCGCGCCTCCTCTCTCGACCTCAACAAGCTCTTCCAACAGAGCGCTCAAGGTTCTCGCCCATCCCAACATTCCTTGAGTATTTAACCGTTAATACAAACAGACGTTCATATGCTGAGAATACAAAGTACAGACATTGAAATATCTTACATTTATTACATTCATTTTAATTTAATTTAAGTAAATATTTGACTTGATTTTCAATGCGGTATTGGCTGTTCTAGAGTTGTACTGGCACATGTGTGGATACTTTGACTGCTGCTTTTGCAAATGCAGTAACAGGATTCTCTGAGAAAATATTGAAAGTTTATTCTTAAAATGTATGAAGCCGCAAGTTCATAAAGTAAGAATAATAAGCTACCATACAAATTTTTGAAAAGAGCTTTGATACGATGTGTATTTGATCGGAAAACAAATGATCTTTGTGGTTGCGCCTTGTCCGATTTCAATAAAAATTCTGGTCCCAGTTGTGGAAAAACCATGCAAGTTAAGTAAACCCTTAGTTGGTCTTAATTTGAAGGACATTATTATTAAGGGTTTTCTTAAGTTTGAAAGGTCTGTTGCTATACATAAACACATTCGGAGTCTAGTCTAAACCATAGAAATGTTTAAAAGAGTAAAATATCCTTTTGATCAATTTTGCACTGATATCTGTTGCTGAATTCTCATCAGTTTCATGGCAGGCAAACAATTTTAAAAATGGCCTTGGCTTGATTGTTAGTGCATTAAACTCAGGCTACATTTACAGTATCTGATCAAAAATACAGTAAAAACGGGAATACTGTGAAATATTTTAAATAATTTTAAATAACTTTTTTCTGTTTTAATATATTTTAAAATGTAATTTATTCCTGTGATGCAAAGCTGAATTATATTATATATATATATATATATATATATATATATATATATATATATGTAAAATTTAATTTATGTATATTTGTTTATTTTGCTAATGAAGTGTGTGATTACTTCTCAATTGTATGTACTTGTAATATTTTAGTAAACAAATTGCGCAAAAGAAATGATGATTATTGCAGTGCATAGCAGATGCAACGTATTTTAAAGTGTTGAATTGTTAATGAATCTTGTTGTGCTGAAGGTTTGTAATCAGCCTTACTAGTAGTAGCAGTTTTAGAGTGGCTGGGAAGCTTTCTGAACATCTTCTCTTCTCTCAGGTGCTAAAAGTGGATGTTTGCCTCGTCCTCCAGCTCTCCCTCCACGACCCCCAGCTACACAGGTGAACCGCTCAGCATCTGCTCTTTTACAGTGTTTCATGATGCCTGCGGACAGCTGGTTTTTCTAGCTTGTCATTAGCTGTTCGACCTGTTTTCATCTGCCAAAACCCAACTTGACCTTATGCTGGTTTGTGACTGGTCAAAGATGATCAATAATATAGAATTTAACTGATGTGCAGTTTCTATGGTTTCAAATATGGCTCATCCAATCAGATTGTAGGTCTGTTTCATGCAATGGTTAATGGTTTTGGTACTTTACTCTTCTTTAACTTGTATAATAACTTGTGTCTTAATTCAATGTCTCAGATCTTCAGCTTCCTCCCTGGCTCAGAGAAGAGTTCCCAGAAGGCTGTTCAGCAGCCAAACTTTGCAGATTTCAGCAAATTTAGGGAGGAGGTGAGTAGATGTTCACATTGATCCTACTTACAAGTAAGGCCTAAAAAAACACACACAATTTATTAACGTCAGATGTGGGATCTCTAAACTGGCATTGTATCAACTGAATGCAACTTCTGATGTGACTTTTCCAAACTGAAACAGAAAATCCATCTGGAATAATGTAGGGTGGAACTTAATTTTTATAATAAATAGACTTGTAAAATGTAATTTTATGATAAATTGACTTTAACCATTAAGAATTAGGACATTTTAATTAACTCTATTTTTAACATTTCATTTAGATTTGTATTAGTTTTGTACTTTAGATTAGTATTTTGTATATAAATACTAGAGTACTTAAGATAAGTACTTTAGATAAGTATTTTGTATATAAATCCAAGATTATGAGAGAATTATGATTGTTTTGAATTCATTTTGCAATAATACTTTTTTTTACACTAAATTGTATTTTTTAAATAAATGAATTGTGTACAGTAATAATGAGGTCTTTTGAATTGATTTTAATTTATAACATTTAAATTATTTTTTATTTTGTAATTAAGTATTTTGTACTTAAATTATTAAAATATTTATTAAACTAAATCAAAGATTGTGTGAGAGCTATGATTGATTTGAATGAATTTTTATACGTACCAAACATATTCGTACCAAAAACTTTCATTACATTACACAATCATTACATTTTTCCAGGAAATTCAGACTATAAATGCAGATTTTTATATATATATGGCTCAATCAGTGTTATTAGGTTATTTATTTCATTTATAAAAGTACATGCAGGGTCTTAACCATATTTGTGCAATTATTAATGTCCAAAAATATATATGTAGTTCACAGATTTTGTAAAATAATAATAATAATAATAATAATAAAATAAAAAGACTCCAATCAACCAGTTTAATAAGGGTAGGCTCATTGAAATTGTGCACACACACTCTTCCTGCTGTCTGTCATCCCTTATCTCTCGGTTATTAATTATATATCCTCTTTGAAGAGACTGAACTTCCTCTTTTTGGCGTGTGTGAACGTGTCTGCAGCTCTTCAGCCGTGTAACTGTCCATGATGTGTGTGTTCTCATGTTTCTGTGGCTGCAGGCTGGGGAGAGACGGCAGTTTCCCACAGTTTAATAAGAGTATAAAGCTGCAGGAGCCCAGTGAAAACACACACTCTCATCACAAGCTCATGCGCTCACCGCTGCGGGCCGTTCTTACCTCAGCTTACATTACACACACACTGTTTTGACAGCACAGGCACCTGCATATATATGTGCTCAAGCCCTGTCTATGAAAGCTAATACTTACATAAGATATGAAGATTTGACCATAGACTCTATATGAAGGGATTCTGGTCTGATCAAATACTCATAACTCAGCTGAAGTCCCTAAGAGCCCATTTAACCCTCTCGTACCACAAGCTTTCCCTCATCTTCATGGCCTTTTTGCCCCTTTGTGCTTTTAACTTTTGATTTCTATAAGGCGGTGAGAGGGAATGTGATCGCTGTTTGAAATTCATTTGTCATAGTCGTATGAGTTATGAGTTTCATGAGGACAAGAAACTTTCTAGACTGCATTTTGAAGACATTAGAGGTATGTTCTTTAATCCCTTATAAATCTCCAATATCTCAATAATTGATTTGGTATTAATATTTCATGCATTTCTAAACACAATACAATAGAATAATAGTAACTGAATATATTTCATTTTATAATAATTATGATGATAATATTTTTATGTTTTATGTTCATATTTATGTATGTTTTTATACTTATTTAAATGCATCCAAGATTGTGAGAGACTAATAGGTTATTTATTTATTTATTTATTATTCATTTGTTTATTTATACTGTAGGAGTATTGAATAAAAACATTTCATAAAATTAAATAAATAATAATGGACTTTTTTTTGGAATTATTTAACCTTGTTTTTTATATTCTAAAATAATCCAAGATTGTGAGATTATAGTAATAAATGCTTTATATATAATAACATTTGTTTTATTAAAACAATTATAAAAAATGATAATAATCTAAGTAATAGTGGACTTTTGAAAGTTCAAGATTTTTATTTATTTATTTATTTTTTTGTATTTTCTTGTAGTTATTCAAATAAATCTAAGATTGTGAGAGAATAATAGTAAAACTATTATTTAAATGTATAACATTATAATAATAATAATAATAATAGCATTATTAATAATAATATTATTTAATATAATATGTATATTAAGTAATTTTTATAAATAAAAAACTTGTTTTGTTTTGTTTTGGACAACTTTATTGGAATCGATTATGAATCATAGCCATAATAAATCCAGCATCTGTGTTTGCTGAGACATGTTTTCCTTCATATCTGGCAAGTTCGGACACGCATGATCTACCTGCAGGACTTCACCTACCATCTGATTTTACTTCTCCATCATAACGATGACACTTAACATTTTATTTAGGACTAGACTGACAGCCTGTGATTAATTATATCTGGGGTTTTATTATTATTATTATTTTTTTTCATTTTCATGTCCCTTGTTGAATAATGACAACACAGCAGCCGAACCCTGAGGTGTTCATTACTGAGTTTCATCCCGAGCTCAGGGCACATGTCATGGAAACACAGTCTCAAAAAAACATCCTCCATCACTTACTTTCCGCTCATTTACATCTCAGATCTCTCCGTTTTCTTCAGGGGATGAGCTCAAGCTTAATTAAACTCTGAGCTGAGATGTTTCTGAGCGGGAACCAAGAGATTTGTGATTGACCTGAAATCACATCCTCTCACGCTATTATTATCATCATCATCATCATCATCATCATCTCTCATGAGTGCTGATGGATCAGAGAGCATATTAATGTAGTATTCAGTATTATATTGTGATAATTACGATACAGTCATGATTTGTTTGAGCCCCTGTCGTTACAGAAACACTGTATTATAATTGATTCATTTATTTTAATTGGATGTACTGGTTGTATTACAACAAGTTCGGACGTTTTGTAAAAATTTGGTGGCATTGCATAAGAAACCATCAGGCTGCGGTGTTAAATATAACCACATGGGCTCAGGAGTACTTCAGAAAAATGCTATCACTGAACACAGTGTACTGCTGCATCAAGAAATGCAACTTGAAACTCTGTTAGAGAAAAGAAAGCTATGCATCAATTCTATGCAGTGATTCTATGACTGGGCCAGAGTTCATCTTCAATAGTCCAAAATACATAAAAAATGTGTGCTCTGGTCAGATAAGTCCACATTTCAGTTTGTTATTGGGAAATCCAGACATCAAATTCTCAGTCCCAGAGACCAAGGAACCATACAGACTTTTACCAGCGACATATCCAAAAGCAAACGTGACATTGTATGGAGGTGCATCAGTGCAAAGGACATGGGTGACTACCATATGTGTGAGGGAACCATTGACATAAACTGGGATTGTACAGAGATATATACTGCCCTCAAGATGACGTTTTGGTTATTAGATCAAGACAATGCCAGCTTTTGTAGACAGAGTGAATGTGACTGACTGGACATCAGATCAGTCTCCTATTGAAAATGTATGGCACAATCATGAAAAGAAGAACGACTACAGATTGATGAGCAGGTGAAGTCTTGTATCAGGCGAGACTAGACAAAACTTTTGCTTGCAAAACTTTAACAATTAGCATCCTTAATTCCCAAATGATTCAAATGAAAGGTAATGTGACACTGTGGTAAACATGCCGCTGTCCCAGCCTTTTTGGAGTGTGTTGTAACCATCACAATTTTTTATATTTACAAAATACAATTAAGTTGGTCAGTGGAAACATTGGAATTTTGTTATTTTCTGTGTGCTTTAGTCAGTAAGGGAATTAACAAAATAAATTAAATAATTAAAGAGAATTAACAAATCACAGATTCTTGATTTTATGGCATTTCACAAAATTGGGGACACTGGAATTGGGGTTGTACCGTAGTTATATGCTTACTGTGATTCACCGAGCCTGTGTAGTGTTCCTGAATCAGTAATTCTGTATTAATATTCCCATCAGCCAATCAGATTTTAGAGTTTGGGGTTGTAAAATGTTTTAGTAACATCAGGCTATTATTATTTCTGTCCTGTCTCAGAGGTAGTAGGGTCAGGGTTAGGACTGTGCTGATTTGACAGAAATGTTGTTCCAGGAACAAAGAACTCAATTTTATTTGATTTTATAATTTTTTATTTTATTACATTTTATTACATTTTGTTTAATGTAATACATTTAGTAAAAAATATTGAAATTAATATTTTTATATAATATTATAGTTTTTGTAACTATGTGCTTTTCAACTTTTTAACTTTTATTTGTTTTATTGAATGACTATATATACAATACTCTCTGCATTAGATCACTAAATCGAATTAATTCTGCATGCAAATTCCTCTGTTTTGTAGTATTATTCTCACTACATTATACAAGCAACAAGTGGCACTATTGTAAATTAACAGCTTTAACTGACAGGTTTAGACTATGTGACCCCATCCAACTAACCAAACTTAATTTTTCCTATTTTTCTCTCACAGTTATGCAAGGCAGGTCATATTTTTCCAAAGTTTTGTACTGTTCGAAGAAACACTTGTTTTTATTTAATGCTCCTTTGCCATGTAATAGTCCTTCTGAGTTTTAAAGGAGACGATGGGCACCGTTACCTTCACACGGCTGTATTACGCTCGTAACTCTTGCGTGTTTTCCCGAGGGTACGGCTGGCTGAGTGAAATAACTCGTTGCGTGCCGCAGCAAATCAAACCGCTTTATGACTTTTCAGACAAATTTATAGCCTCGCAATCGGCCTGTTTCTGCTATTACTTTTCATTGTGCCATAAAGAACAGATTCCTTGTGCCACATCGACCACAGCCCCGGACGACAGGCGCTTTTTAACCAACACATTGCATTTTTTACGAAGTGATTGAATGTTTGCACAACACCGTCAGAGTATGATAGTGTTCCAGTCACGCATGGTTAAATGAACAGTAGTCACATCTGTGTGAAATACAGCAGCGTAAGTGGGATGTTGTAAGCTGGAGAGTCTTCAATGAGAATGTCAAGATGGATGTTATGCCTTCAGTGATCCATGAACACACACGGCGCAGCATTGAGAGAGAGAGAGCGGTGTAATTCACTTTAAAGAGAGGGAAAAACTTAATGTGGCCTTCTCTTCTACATCTCTACTTTTTCTTTGCCCACTTCCTCTGTGAGAGAGACTCAGAAATTGTGGCTTTAGGAAAGAGACGACTAAGGGAAAATGCAGACTTAAAGTGGTAGTTCATCCAAAAATGCACATTCGGTCATCATTTACTTTCCCTTAAGTTGTTCCAAACCTGTAGTTTCTTTCTTCAGTTAAACACAGAAGTATGTGGGTAACCAAACAGTTTCTGGTCCCCATTGACTTCCACTGTATTTTTTATCTGTACAAGTCAATGGGGACCAGCAGCTGTTTAGTGCTTACCAACATTCTTCAGAATGTCTTTTTTTTTTTGTTACGATTAAATGATGACAGAATGTGCATTTCTGGGTGAACTGTCCTTTAAGGAAGTATTTGGATTAATACGCTTTAGTTAAAACCTCAAATTTAAATGTCCTGATTACATGCTTGTGTAAAACAGGGATGTATAAACAAGAAATGACCACAAAAATGTCACAGGGAACACTTAGTTACTTCTATGTGCATTATGTGCAATCCTTGAATCCTTGAAAATTCAGCTTTCATCACAGGAATAAATTACATTTTAACATATATTCAAATAGAAAACAGTTATTTTAAATTATAATATTTCATGCCATTATGACCAGATAAATCCAGCCTTGATGGGAATAAGATACTTTTTTCAAGAACATTTAAAAAAAAATCCTTTTGAACAGTAGTGTAGATAAAAATTATTGAAGCCCCTCATGATGAAAGATCCTCACAAATGTGTCGATGTCTTGGTTAATGTTATAAATTGCTTTGGAAAACTAACATCGAAGGCTTTCTGATCTCAAACTCCTCCTCTTTTTACAGCAGGAGAGCAGCGTGAGAGGAGGTCTGAGCACAGAGGACCTGGCGCCTCCCAAATCGGTATGTGCCATTAACATGCTCCCAGCACCTCATCTGAGTCCCTTTAAAAGAAGCCCATATCTCATGGACGCTCAGCCTCATCATAAACTTGAGCATCTTCTACTCATCTTCAGTGTACTTACATTTAGGGAATGTGTGTTTGATGATTTTCTTTTGAAGTCCATCTTTATCATTTAAACCTCTTCTCAGGATTCTACACTGAGACATCAAGGCCACACCCCTCAGAAGCCAGTGCGAAGAAAGCTCCACCCCGAAAGTCAGAGTGTCACGCCCCCATCGGACACGCCCTATCCTGCTGCAACATTGACCAAATCTACACAGAGGTCCATATATTTGTATTTATTTGTATTTTTTTTTAATGGCAGTGTTAAAATAGCATATTATAACTATAAATATGACTTACAAAAGTAAAAGAGTTAAGCAAATGCAATTGCAGAAAATGCAATAATAATAGTAACAATTTCAAATGTGTTAAAGGAGTCATACCCTCGTATTACCTTGGATACCTACTGCTGTATTATAGTCTTTCAGGCCCTTCTAAAAAAGAAAAGTGGAAAAAAAATAAACACAGAGCTCCTCAGACCCTTATCTCTGTAGGCATTATTGTCTCGCGAGATCTGATGCGATATTTTGGCTGTCGTGGACGGTCATTATAATAATGCAAATGAGGGGCACGTTGATTGGTTGCAGGAAGGAGGGGGGTTGACACCGCAGGTAACGCTTTAGCATATCATTACAAACTGACATCATGGCGTAAGTTGTGAATGAACGCGACCGGCTTCCCGGCCAGTGTATAAGTATGAGGCGCCGTTTAGGGCTTAAATCAAACTTCATTCACGCACACATATGAAACACGCTTGCATATATACTAAGTACTAGTCACACATACATGTATATGAACTATCCACGCACATAAAGTTACTCATATGAGACGTGAGCACAGCACACACACACAAATATAAGACTTGAGCACACACACACACAAACTAGACGGGGCCTCATGTAAGCGTTAGGCAATAAATAAACAATAACCGAATTCATGATGATCTCAGTCATTTGTTTTTTGCAAAGTACGTTAGCAGCCATTCCCCATACCTCGAAGCTAATACTCCGGCCAGAGTTGTGCCTGGACGCGTTCATTGAACGATAATTCATGAATTCGTTCATGTTTTGGACTGAACTGAACGTACCGCATTACTGCCTGATGAACGTTAATGTGAACTCGTTCATTCTGGTATCTGTGAACGCCACGCTCTCTCAGTTTAACTTCGTTCAGTAGGATGCCAGATTTCTATAAAGCCTTCCATGCGAAAACCCACCTAAAACCCACAGTAAACCGGCCTTAATATGTAGCGGAAAAACACCCAATCTGGCAACGCCAGACTCTCTTGTTCAAACTCGTTCATCAAAATGAACAAATCTTTTTTCGAGTCATTTCGTTCATTTAAGGGGCTTTAAATGTTACTATTAACTGGCAAATTCCCCGAACACATCAACCTACGCAATCTTGATCATATTCTGAATTAAGAAATCATTATAATGCAGTCAAAAGTCCGTTTTTGCAGTCAGTTTACAGGGAACATAAATAATTACTTCACCACGAGTCTTTCGTTTATTTGTCTAGTGACAGACGCAATAGCAGCATACAATAGCCGCATTAGCAGTTAGATGCTGTTTGTTACACACAGTAGAGCAATAAAAACACAGTCTTACCGTTTCAATTGCAGGCAATTTTGTTGGAATGGCGCTTTTCCCGAGCTTCGATGCCAACTTCGCCTGATATTGCCCCAAATTTGTGAAGGATTTCGGCGTACAATGTTTAGCACAAACACGTAACGATAAACCAGTGGAAGGGTTGAAGGAACCACGTCATTAAAAATGAATTTAATCCACTGGTCTCTGATAGCTAGGTCCGTTCTTGGTAGAGAAAACACATTTACATGTTGATTCTGGCAGTCAACCACAGAGCAACTCACGTATGCACTACTCCAGCATCTTTCGCGACTGAATATGAGGGGGAGAGGGGAAGGGCGAGCTTCCTGCTGCGGTGTCCATATATGGTATATCCTGCCTCGTCTTGACGTCAAGACGGGGAAAAAATCTCGTATTTGAGTGCGCGTGCACGTGGGCTATTTTACAAACCCTGAGGTAAACAAACGCTTCACTTTTATATATCGGCTTCCCGGCCAGTGTATAATCGTTAGGCAATCATAACATACATTGTTTCTCGTGGAAAAGTGAAAATTGTGGGTCATGACTCCTTTGAATATAAAATATTATATGGGGAATAGAAATATTTACAACAACTGTTTAAAAGAACTTATTCTAGATTAGATAATGATCTAAATAAGTGATAATCTAATGTGTATTGAATCTATAATATAAAATCAATATAAGAATGTTTTCAGTAACTATCGCAAATAACATATATTTGCTTAAAGATATACAAATATCCAATATTAATAATAATAATATAAATTGTATTTAATAGATATAAAACAATTACATATGCAAGAATAGCACTGTTTACAGTAACTGTTAACCAAAAAGCATGCTATAGCTTAGATATTAATTATAAAAATAAAATAAAAAATAAGCAAATATGTAAATGAACAAATAAAAATAAAATAATGTATTACATTTATAATATGAAATATTAAAATATACAAGAATGCCAGTATTTAAAATAACTATTGACAATAATATATTATATCTTAAATATTATTTTTATGTAAAAAAAAAAAAAAAAGGAAATACGTAATTTAGAAAAAAATAAAGATTCAATATTCATAATACTAATAACAAAATGTATTAACAATATAATATAATATATTTAAGAAACATTACAAACTACATTTAAATCTTAAAATGAAGATATCAATAAACACCCCTCTTACAAAACACATTAAAGAACAAACGGCATGAATCAGTGATTTTTAAATTCTAAACAAGTGGGGTCATGAATTGAACACCACTGAAAGCTCATCTACACATGCATACACAGGTGATGATGGTTATCCGCTCTTGTGTTCCAGGCCTCCACCCAAGCAGAAGAGAGAGATCCAGATGGCCATAAGGAAGAACCGAGAAACCAACGCAGTCCTGACACGTCTCAACAGTGAACTACAGCAACAGCTTAAGGTGCCCATTTATACTTACAGTTCACTCAAAACATTTACATTCTGTCATCATTTCTCACCTTCCTTGGCATTCCATGGTAGAAAGAAAGTCATATGGTTTGACATGAGGGTGCAGAGGATGACAGATTTTATTTTTGGGTGAACTATCCCTTTAATTTTTCTTCTCTTACACATGGCTAGTCCAAGAAGCCAAGACATTAATAAATAAATGGCGTCCATTGATGCCTAAAATTTTAGCAGTCTCATGTGATCGGATCTGGAGATTAAAGCTGTCTGTTCACATATGGTTAGTTTTCTAGATGGGCAGCACATACTATTTCCGACACCTCTAGCCAGAGTGGATCAAATATCTCTTCTAGTCTGGTATTGGACGCATGCCGCTCTTATATATAAACACAGGCAGCTAGTGTTTGCCTGAAGAGTTATTGAGTGACTGGAGTGACTGGTCTAGAGTTACAGTCCTCAAATCATTCAGAGATCCGCTCAACGAACACACACACATGCTGGCTTTCTGAAAATGCAAGGTTGGACTCTGGTTCAAGCAGTTGTCTTCTTTAAAATAGTGCATCCTACAGCAGCTGTTGTGTTTTAAATGAGGCTGAGATGTTTCTCGTGAGCATCAGAATTTGCTTGGAAATGCATTTTAGCACCGACAATGAGAACAGAAAGTAAGAGAGTAAGGGAAATGAAAAGCATAAGACGCTAGATTGCTGCAGATCAGGTTGCACTGCATGCTGGGAACTGTTAACCTGTGAACCACTGTATTCTGTGTTACGACTGTCACATCACAAAGATGTTTGTTTTCTAGTCTTTAGGTCCTAGTCCGAAACTCTCGTCCGAAATATTCACACGTTAAAAAATAAATACAACATGATGTGTCAATCACATTTACACACTGTCTCTTAAACCTTCGTCCATCATAAAAAAATTGAATCGGGTTCAGTTTACTGTGTTTATCATATCCATAGCAAGTATTTGGAGAGGTGTTTTGGCTATTAAGATGAAACTCTCCTTCCTCTCTAAGCATCTCAGGATTGGATTGACCCAATATTTCCTCTTTTTAAGAAGAGAGAGCACAATAAAATCATCCTCACTGATGGAAGAATTTTTAGTTTTTTTTTTAATTATTATTAATACATCAGATTCTGTGTGCAAGCTTTCTGTGTTTGACAAACACAAAAAAAAGAAAGAAAGAAAAAGAAACGCATTAAAGGTCCTTGCACACCGAGTGCAAAGTTTTTGTGCTAGTTTTGAGAACATTCTTGTTTCATTCAAATTTTTTCCTTTTATTTATTTTTACTTTTTACATTTATTTACTTAGCATACTGTAAATGATTAAATGTAAATATAAATGTAAACATTTATAGTAGATATAAAAATACAATTGTATTTTAAAGTTTTAAAATTTAATTAAGCACCTTTCTTTTATCAAAGTTTGCTTTGCTTTAAGGGTTAAACATGATTTAAATATAAATGACAAAATATATTTATATATAATCAGTCGTCTAGTGAAACTAAAGTGTGCGTTGCAACAAAAATATAGGATTTTTGCGAATGCATGAAGGTGTAGATTAATTTCATGAGAATTGGATTGTAAGATGTAATTGTTGTTAAAGATGCACCCATTTGTATTAAATTCAATCCTTTTTCAAAATAAATGAAAATTAAATCACTAAATCAGTTGTTTTAAATGTACCAAAGTCCTCAGAAAATGATCATTTACAGTATGAAAAATTTCGCTTTTGAGATTTGCTAAATATTACGTTTAACAATGTTATTCAATTATTAGTGTTTTAAATATGAACTTTTTAAGTGAGCTTTACATGGTGGGTAATATAAATGTAAAAAACAGGAAAAATGAGCATGCACAATAGAATATCCAATATATTGCCTCTAACTTTCTTAGTGGAAATGCACGAAGTCTTGTGAGCAATAGCACCATGTATGGAGTATCAAATTCACTGATACAACAAGAATCTGACATATGTTTCAAAAAGAAGTCAGACGACTGCAGATATTTGAGAAGACGCTCCTGATGGGTGTCAGATCCGACTGCGTGTCTTTGTCTGTCTGGATTGTTCCAGAAGATACGTGATATACTGGACTTTAATGACAAATGAGGACAAGTAGCAGTAAATGTTCCAGAAACATCAGTGAGTGTCAGACCAGCCGCTTTCATCCTTTTGTTTGATGTCATCTGAAGGTCGTGACCTCAGGTCATTCTGACCAGCATTCAGTGGCATTCCTCATATAACAGATGTCTCTGTGCTCAAAACATTTGTCAAATGAGGATCAGCTTATTAGTGTTAAACCAAGCAACGCTTGTAATATTGCTCATGTTTGAGATTTGCAACCACTCAAAACAACCACATAGCGGTCAGACCACTTCTGTTTTGGCTTGAGGTTTTTGACTGTGAAAGAGAGGAGGATTTCATACAGGCCTGAAGGAAATCGTGAAATGAAGTCGAGTTTAATTTAATCGAGTCAGCTCCGCTTTTCTCAGATCATCACAGCTTTGTTTCTTTGTCTTCTTCATAAGGTTGTGCATCGGGAGCGAGTTACTCTGGAATCCCAGCTGGAGTTACTGCGGCCCGTGGCGTCTACCTGACCCGACACGCGCTCGCCGTGCCTCTCTTTCTGTCTCTAACACTGTGAGGTGGCACAGGATACGCACTTTAAGTGACCAAACTCTTGGGACGCCACAAACACTGTGTCAGAAGCAGAGGAAGAGGATTCTACCTCCACGGGAGAATGTGAAGAATTCTAGGAAGTTTGTTCAGTCAAAAAACTCTCTTGGTTTAGTTGGTTTTGGGTTTGTGTTTGTGTGTTCCTGCCTGTTTTACAGCAGAATCATGCTAACACCGCTAACCGCTAGTTACACAGACTAATGCAAAAGAAAAGGTTCAGTATTTCACTTAATTCCAGGAAACTGGAAATCAGTTTATGGTTTATCCAATGGATCTGGTTCTATAACTGCACAAATGCATCGAGTAATGATTTAAACTGTTTTTTTTATGTTCCCATAATTTTATAAAACATGAATTTGTTTGAGGCTAATCCTGTTCTACCAAGAATAAGCTTATAAGGGTGAATATCATGAAAAAGTCAAGAAACATTTCACCCCAAAATCAGAAGAAAAACTGAATTAGAATTAGAATGTCTATATATATAATTATTATTTTATCTATTAAAATGAACATGTGTACGTGTATACGTGAACGTATAACATATATATGTGTATGTATGTGTGTGTGTTCAAATCAAATTATATATGTATATATATATATATATATATATATATATATATACATACATACAGTATATATTTTAATAATATTTAAATGTCTATATTTATGAGTATAATTCATTCTCATTCATATAATGTATATTCTAAAATAATATAATATATAAACAACATATTGTTCTGAAATATACTTGCATTATAAATACACACAGAGTATGCACACATATTCAAACTAAATATTTTGGATGCGATTAATAGTCATTTATCATTTGACAAGACTTAAAATATGTAATTATTTTATTTATGATTATATTGATAATTATTATAATAAATATTACATTTTTAATGCATATAGTAAAGCCTATTAAGATTTATGACAATTAAATCTATAATTTAATCATTAACTAAAGTCAGCACAACAAATAATATCCTCATCATAATAATATGTAATATTTGTTTTCCATTATAGTAATTATTAATAATACTTTGGTGATGAAAAAAAAAAAAAAAAACAAGCTCAATTTTCTTTGATAAAAATATAATTTATTTTCTCAGAACTTCAGTCATTTTTTCTTTTGGATTTGGGGTCAAAAAAAATCTCCCTTGACAGTTTTTGTGTGATTCGCCCGTGATGAACACTGTTGAAAAGTAAGTAAAACGTAGAATGATCATTATTTTATGTGCTGGGACAAAGAGTGTCGGATGTGTTGTAGAGACTCTTCAGATGTGAGTGTGTTTGTGTTCATGCATGAGATGAACGTTTACACTGAAGAGGCATTTATTTTTACACAGCTAGTTCTGACGGCATGTTGTATGTGAGTAGTTTGACAGTACAGGACTGTTTATGACTGGAATATTAGAATATGTAGACGTACCTGTTGAATGCCACACTAACCTCAGATCAATGAGGGTGATCCAGTGATTGTGCTTGTAATGGATTACAAAAACCATCCATCCATTTGTGCTTTTATTGCTTGTCCTATCTTAACTATTATTTCTAACTTTTCTGTAATTTCTTAAGCATTTATCAATATCCTAAAAATAATTTTTTGGGGGTAATAACAGTAATTATGAAATGTCAATTGTTGATTGTTTAAAAGAAATGCATCAAATGAAAACCAGCCACTGCAAAAAAACTAAGTATAAATGTCTGTATTTTTTTGTTCAAAAGTGTGCTAAATACTTTCCTATGCAAATCATATTGGTGATTTTGCGGGCCAAGCTTGTTGTGGGCCATGTTGTGTGTTTTTGATACTGATTGACTTTATCATGCACTGTGTTCTGATGCAGGAGTGTTCAGGAATATTCTGTTTGAGTGTATCAATAAACAGGGTGGAATTATGGGAGATTGTGATGGATGTGGTGTCTTGCCTTGCAAATTTTTAAAAACTGTTTGCTTGTCATTTTGGGTTAGTTTTTAAATGTTCATGATGCATATATGTAATTGTTGTTCGTTTTTACAAATTGTTGAAACTATTTTCTAGTGTGAAGGAATGCATGTTATAGACTTAACCTGAATGGAACCTTTTCCCGTCAGTTCATCTCTCTGGTTGTCTCATATGTGACTCGAGCATGAGGACCGTAGAGAATCAATTGTACAGTTGTGGTAAGTGGAGCGATGGCTCGTGACCTCTGACGACCCTCTTCTGTTTGTCTGGAGAGCTTGTTTCACTGCCTGATCTCGGGCTTTTCAGATTGATGGTTTGGAAATGCTCGTTTTCTTCAGCACGGACATTTGACATTTTCAGCATTTGTGATGTCACTATAAATGCTCAAAGACAACTGGGCACAACCTGCACATTTTTTTTTGTTTTTTTTATGTTCCTGTTTTAATGTCACTTAAATTATAATATGTTCATTAGGTGCTCAGGTATTTTCAAATATTATTTGTGCTCCGTTATTAATAATGGTATCTGATTAATATTGTAGAAACAACTGATAAATTTTTGTCATATTCTTTGAATAATGGAAAATTAATAATAATTTGATTATTATTATTATTATTTAAATCTTATCACGTATTTTTGAATGTAAGTCTATTACAGTGACCACAAAAATATTAAGCAACATTGATGATAATAAGTAATGTTTCTTGCGCAGCTAATCAGCATTTCAGAATGATATCAGTATATTACATCAGCAATGATGCTGAAAATTCAGCTTTCATCACAGGAATAAATTACATTTAAAAATATATTTAAATAATTAAAAAAAAAACAAATCAATGGATCAAATGGTTCCAATAACTCTTATACATGTTGTTACAAAATGTAGTTAAATATGTCCTGTTGCACATTTATACTTACACAAACCATCCTGAGAGTTGTTACATATGTGTAGTTACAGAAATATTACAGCTGTAGATACTACCAATGTGTACTTACACTGTGGTTACATACTACATACACATTTACTTAATATGTAAGTACACAGGTATTAGGGACAATTAATATAAACTGGGATCCTCACTTTTTTCCTTATTGGATCCCTTTAGGATTGATTCTGAATACCATTAGCATTCCAGCCAGGCATTTGAATTTGTTTAGATTCCAAACGGTTCTGATAACAACAATCAAATGCTCATATGTTAGTCCAGATAATCAACAGAATTCCAGCTATTGATCTAAACACATTTAGTCAAATATTTCTTTCAGGGGTTTAAATGTAAAATAGCATGCGCGATGTATACTTGTAAATGTTGGGATCGGATGCTGTTGAGAGGTAATCATGTGAACACTGAATCTGACCTCATTGCCTGATAGCACGTCATTGTTCTGTCCATCATGTGCCACAGCAGTGGAATGAAGGCCAAACAACAGGACAATAGAGAGTGACATGCTTATACAAACATATGACATAAACCTCATCCTGGGCCTCATGTCCTGCCAGTCTGGAACAGTCCACAGTGTATTTGACAATTAAACCACCCATTTAAGCCCACCGGCAACTATAGTTGCCACAGTTAATAGTTGTCATTTTCCTTTTGTTAGTATTTTTTTTGAGTTATCCATGTTTTATTTCTCAATGACATGCAAGAAAACAACCAAATAAAGGATAAAAAAAGGTATTAACTTCGTTCTTGTCACATGGGGCTGTCAACTTCCATGAAGCATGGCGAAGGCAAACCCTCCCAAAGAAATTACTACTAAGTATTACTAATAAGTATTTTATGCATTAAAAAAGAGAGAAACCTCACTGGCACACTTTTCAGACGTAATTCAGAAAAATAAGTTTGAAATGTTAAAATAATAGATCTTGTGTTGACTCCATGGGCTCCCATTCAAAGTCCAAGTGGTTATACTTTACAATATTGTTTAATAAGTTACTATACATTATGCATCAAGTATAATGAACATCTTGGTTACGTACATAAACCTCATTCTCTGCTGGAGGGCCCCAAACATCTCTGACTTTACGAGAAAGTGCCAATGAAATTTGGCGAGTGGATCTTGCGTTTCTGAACCACTCCCTGAGCATATGAGTATAAATAGGCGACAGGTGCATCCACTCGTCAGGTTTTACACTGAAGAGCCGCGAGCTTGTCACTGGCCGCCTGCGATGGTCGAGGTTGTGACATGGGGAAATAATATCTCCATTTCCTCCATCAGGGAACGAGGGTTACGTATGTAACCGAGACATTCCCTGTCTGTTGCTCACGAGTTATGTTGTGATGACATTAGTGGTCCATGGAAAGCATCACAACCTGAACCCCGTCACAACCCTATGCCATCGCAAATGTTAACAAGCAGCTGCGTGTTAGACAAATGCCGCGCAAAGGACGTAATCTTCCCACTGACCCAGCGCAAATGAATTGGCCTTGGTACCCGCAGAGACCAGAGGGGAGTATAACACTGCTGGTGATAGCCAAGCCGCTGTTGCTTTCACCACAGTCATTTCTTAACAGAAAGGATTTCGACCTTCAGTAAAAGATTTGCTTCAAATCTGTTCTATTTGTTGTTACAGCTCGGCAGTAACAGTGGGGAAGCGAGCCTTCCGGAGAAGGGCGCTATGGAAGCCACATCATACCCACAGGGAGGTATCATGTGAAGACACTGAATGGACTGACCCAGGACTGGGGCAGTATTACTGTACATATGGAACGGGTCTCTGATGCCGGTTCTACCTGAGAGTAGGGATGGAATGACTGCCAGCAGAGACTGACAGAATCGGTCAAAGGGAAGACACCTAGCCAAGTACAGGGGCTGACCGGAGATCTGGGCAAGCTAACACCGATACTGGGCCTGGCGTCAGACTGCTCCGCACAGTCTGACTGCTGAGGGTGCTGGAGGATACTCAACCAGGATTCGGCATACAGGGGACTTACTGGAGGAGGAAAAAGAGTGGGTGAGGGGGAATGGCGCAGCAAGCGTGACACCGGCCAGCTCTTCCCGCCACTTAACTGTTACCCAACACACGGGAAGAAACTGCCTCAACGTGGAGATGCACGCAAAAGTGTTCGGTGTCGCCCAGCCTGCAGCGCTACAGATGCCTTAGTTTAAACTATTTCATCAAACAGTATATTTAAAAATATAGTTATAAATACATTAACTTATTAATAAATATAAAATAATACTATATTTAACCAAAATAAAAATATATTAATAAAATATATTTATACATTTATAAACTCTAGATTAATAACTAACAATGAAACTTTAGAAATATTGTATTATTAAAAATAAATATCAATAAAATAAATGAACAACAGTGTGTGTATGTATATAGATAGATAGATTAAATTAAATAAAAATATTAAAATATAAATATATAAAAAAGAATGATTATATAAATACATACATGCATACAAAAACACTACAACAGTGAGTTAACAATGCACAGTTTTGTATTTATAAGTTACAGTGACCCAAAATTAATAAAACATATATTAAAATATTTTTATTAATATAATAATAAATAAAAAACAAATAGAAAACAATGAACAATAATATATTTCTATTTATAAATTAACATTAACCTAGATTAAAAAATGCTGTAAAAAAATGTAAAAAAAAAAAAGAAAGAAAAAAGTTTTCAATGAAAATGTACTGTTTAAATGTAAATGATTTGGACTGTATTGTGAAGTTTTACCCTAGTTCTTGCTCCTTGTTCTGGATGCACTTCAAATGTTGCCTAAATACTTTAAATAACGCCTAAAAATCAATGCATTTTAGATAATAAAGAATATCAAAGCAAATTGCATTTACAACCCGAATTCCGGAAAAGTTGGGACGTTTTTTAAATTTGAATAAAATGAAAACTAAAAGACTTTCAAATCACATGAGCCCAGGGGCGGACTGGCCATCTGGAGCACCGGGACTTTTCCCGGTGGGCCGCTAGCCAATGTGGGCCGGCCCACCCGGTACACAAATATATATATATATATATATATATATATATATATATATATATTTTTTTTTTTTTTTTTTTTTTTAATTAACGGAAATCATAATATTACATCTCTTTTCTACGCAAATGGATGAGTGAGTCGATCGCGCAGCCAACAAGCGCGTTTTCGTCTAATTTAGAGAGAGACAGATTCATCTGGTACAGCGAATTTCTCTGAGCAGCAGGCCACTGTATACGTTCACTTAAAACATAACCGACTGTGTTTACGAGAATACTTGCAGAGACAATTATTTTGAAATAATTGTGTGTGTATTTGTTCATTCAGAAGTTAGGATACCCAAAAGATGAATTAATTCTTTGTACGCGCATTGTCTGAAATGCTGCTCACAGCGCGTGCTTTGAACGAGTGCGCGCAAGCTTCGAACGCGCGCAAATTGTTTAAAAAAGTTGAATCAGCGAGATTTAGAAACAAGTGAGAACGATCAACTACGATACATTTCACCCCTCCAAGCGAGTGAACAACGCGAATTTTAAATCGCTATTCACGATAGCCCGTCGGGAAGAGCAGTGATACATTTTGGAGCCCGACTGCAAAACACAATAGCCCCTGGACGTCGGGCTAGCGATTTTGCGAGCCCTGCACCTCAGATCTATCCAGTTTGTGAACCACTGGTTTCCACAATGTTTTCGTTAAACAAAATAAATGATTATTTTAAAAGATTTACTCAAGAGAATAATCTGTTCACGAATCGGATCATGAACTTATATTACCGCATATTCATGCATCTGTTAATTGAATGCAAAGTGTGAGTTCTAGGAGAATGTTTGTCTCGTGATGAACATGTATCGCTCACTAGGAGTCGCTAAATGAACAGCTGCAGCACGCAGGTTATCTTTTTTTTTTTTTTTTCAATGGAGGATCAGTTGCCCTATTGGTTAAAATCCCCAAACAGTATACTTAAATATCAAATAAATAAATTACATCAAAACAGGGGCGTTTGCGTTTTGATGTGGTGGGCTGCTGTGGGCCAGAAAGTCCAGGGCCACTTTTTGGTCCCAGTCCGCCCCTGCATGAGCCAATATTTTATTCACAATAGAACATAGATAACATAGCAAATGTTTAAAATGAGAAAGTTTACAATTTTATGCACAAAATGAGCTCATTTCAATTTTGATTTCTGCTACAGGTCTCAAAATAGTTGGGACGGGGCATGTTTACCATGGTGTAGCATCTCCTTTTCTTTTCAAAACAGTTTGAAGACGTCTGGGCATTGAGGCTATGAGTTGCTGGAGTTTTGCTGTTGGAATTTGGTCCCATTCTTGCCTTATATAGATTTCCAGCTGCTGAAGAGTTCGTGGTCGTCTTTGACTTATTTTTCGTTTAATGATGCGCCAAATGTTCTCTATAGGTGAAAGATCTGGACTGCAGGCAGGCCAGGTTAGCACCCGGATTCTTCTACGACGAAGCCATTTTGTTGTAATAGCTGCAGTATGTGGTTTTGCATTGTCCTGCTGAAATAAACAAGGCCTTCCCTGAAATAGACGTTGTTTGGAGGGAAGCATATGTTGCTCTAAAACCTTTATATACCTTTCAGCATTCACAGAGCCTTCCAAAACATGCAAGCTGCCCATACCTTGTGCCCCATACCATCAGAGATGCTGGCTTTTGAACTGAACGCTGATAACATGCTGGAAGGTCTCCCTCCTCTTTAGCCCGGAGGACACGGCGTCCGTGATTTCCAACAAGAATGTCAAATTTGGACTCGTCTGACCATAAAACACTATTCCACTTTGAAATAGTCCATTTTAAATGAGCCTTGGCCCACAGGACACGCCGGCGCTTCTGGACCATGTTCACATATGGCTTCCTTTTTGCATGATAGAGCTTTAGTTGGCATCTGCTGATGGCACGGCGGATTGTGTTTACCGACAGTGGTTTCTGAAAGTATTCCTGGGCCCATTTAGTAATGTCATTGACACAATCATGCCGATGAGTGATGCAGTGTCGTCTGAGAGCCCGAAGACCACGGGCATCCAATAAAGGTCTCCGGCCTTGTCCCTTACGCACAGAGATTTCTCCAGTTTCTCTGAATCTTTTGATGATGTTATGCACTGTAGATGATGAGATTTGCAAAGCCTTTGCAATTTGACGTTGAGGAACATTGTTTTTAAAGTTTTCCACAATTTTTTTACGCAGTCTTTCACAGATTGGAGAGCCTCTGCCCATCTTTACTTCTGAGAGACTCTGCTTCTCTAAGACAAATCTTTTATAGCTAATCATGTTACAGACCTGATATCAATTAACTTAATTAATCACTAGTTGTTCTCCCAGCTGAATCTTTTCAAAACTGCTTGCTTTTTTAGCCATTTGTTGCCCCCGTGCCAACTTTTTTGAGACCTGTAGCAGGCATTAAATTTTAAATGAGCTAATTAAGTGGATAAAAGTGTAAAGTTTCTCAGTTTAAACATTTGCTACGTTATCTATGTTCTATTGTGAATAAAATATTGGCTCATGTGATTTGAAATTCCTTTAGTTTTCATTTTATTAAAATTTAAAAAACGTCCCAACTTTTCCGGAATTCGGGTTGTATTTTAAAGGAAGCGAAAAGGACGACGTTGTGAACTGTTGAACTACACCTGTGACTGAACACCTGTGTGAACTTGAGCAGATCTGACTTCATACATCCATGTGAGAGAGATCCAGGACGAATGAGCACAGCTTATTTTGGGGACATGGAGAGAGTGGGAGTCTCAGCCGCTTGACCTCTGACCTCCACACTGCCTGTGTCTTTGTGAGACCGGCACAGCTGCCACCAGTGAGTGTGTTTCTATATCTGTCTGTTAACGTGTGTAAGAGTCCGTGTGTATGTGTCTAAATATGTCGCTCTGCTAAAACGACGTCTCATCTGTGACGCTTTACCCTGTGGTTTCACCGCGAGAAAGCTCATTCAGATACATCCAGAAGGCTTTGTTTTACATTGTTCACAGAAAAAAAGAGCATCAATAATGAATGACAAAGGCAAGCAGAGAGAAAATACAGAGACGGAGCTAGAAAGAGAAACAGAGCTGAACTGGGTTTGAACTCATTTATAGATTTGTATCCTGACAGAATGAAGCCAAACACTCATGTGACCCAAATCTGGCTGTATTGATGTGTTTGTTTGTGATGGCTGATGGGGCTCTGCATGGTTCAATATTCAATATGACTTCGTACTTCAGAAAAAAAATGAGCTGAAGTCATTGAATTTAAAAAACAAAATATCAAAGCAACTACTCTAGGGTCTTCTCACATTTTTCTCACTGTATTTAAATGAGTTGGTGTTTTAAAGAAGTATGTGTTCATTTGCAACACTACATCTATTGTTTTAGCATTTCTTTTTATTTTTCTGAATTTTTTTTTTTTTTTTATAAATGCTTTTACATAATATAATAAATAATAAATGCAACTGTGTATTACACTGCATTACATTATACACTACTTACAGTAGTGTATAAATTTGTACTTTTGAAATGGATATTTGGCATACATAAGAAGTGCAGCCTTCTGAATTTCAATACAGTTACTGTCATCCAAACTGTTGCCATAGTTTATATCAGGTAATATTAACAGCATGAATAATATTAACAACATGGCTTAGCATTTTGATTATCTTGTTTATGAACAATGACACAAGGACTTTTCATTCTGGTGGCACTGATATATTCACTGGCATAAATATTTACTTTTGATAGATGAACTAAATATTTTGAGTAAGTTACAGGCTTTTGCAGGTAATCCATTGTGTGGTGCTGTTTGTACAAATTGTTTTGAAAAAAAAAATGCACATACTTCTTTGCAAATATTAAGGATAATTCAAGAAATGCACCAAAGAGACTAAGAAACTAATAATGTAACTTTTTGTTAAGATGATATATACTTTGTGTACATGTACACACACACAGATCGAAAAAAAATGTTTGGACAATTTTGACACGGAGGGATCAGCATGTAGTACTGAATTTTTCTGAAGTTACTTTCTGAAAAAAATGGGGGGTTAAATTTGTAGTTTTAATTAAGTTAGATTATCATCATGTTCCTAGCCCCTGATTAAGAACCACTGATCCAAAATATCTTTTCCCTATCCGACAGTAAAGTAGTGTCCCGAAAAGAAGGCTGTGAAGGATCTGCCACTAGAGGGATCTGCAGCATCTGATTAAACACAATCCAGCGGCTACAGTGAATGCTGTAATAATACTGAATAAACTGACCAAATTCACTGTGATTTCTCTGATTTTGAGGCAGTAAGCAGCTCTGCACTGCTCTGTGGGTTTGTGCTCTGCAGTGATGGCAGTTGTGTGTGAGCGGCGCAGTAGGAAGGGCTTTAGGGTCGCGAACTCTTCGGCTCTTATCAGGCTTTAATGAAATCCTCACTCAGCAAATGTGAATGAGACTCTCTCAGTGACGCGTCCACACAAGAATGTCTCTCTCACACACACACACTCACACATACTAACCTGCATGGAGTGAAGTGTGGAAACACATTTTAATGTTTCACACACCCACAGTCTGCAAAGAGCAACATTTATTCACTCAAAGCTCAGTTTTTGTTTGCTACATTACAGGTTTACAGGTTATTATACAAGCTAATGTTTACCACAAGCATCAAAATGCATTCTATTCTATTCTGCTCTGCTCTGTCATTAAATGTTGAAGATGTCACATATCTAGTCCAATACCTAGGTATGTTTTAAATGTTGGCACATTCTCTAATATGTTTTGTAATTTTATACAATTATTTACAGTTTCTATGCACCAAAACAGTGGTATGATATATTTATTATCTTTTATATTTTTGCCTTCACAAATTCCTTTGCATTTAGTTTTGTTTAATAGTTCATTAGTTATTCATATTTATTTTACTGTTTAAAATTTTCTGAAAAAAATAAATAAAATAAAAGTCATTAAAAAGCAGCCAGACTGAAATCAAAAGGGAGTCCAAAAATTATGGTTAGATCTAGTTTCTGGGCTAAATAAAAATATGCATTAAAGAAAAATACAATATTAAGTTAAGAAGGTTTTTTGTTTTTTTTTTACATTTCCACTTTCTTATTAAAATTTATAAATATTTACTGTACATACATATGACTGTCTACCAGTGTTGTTATTGTTAAATGACACTATTAAAAAAAGGTTAACTGAAATAAAGCTTAAATAAAATAAAATATTAATATTAGATAAAAAAATCTTAACCCTAAAATTAATAATAATAATTTATGACAGTGTTTAAGTGCCACATAAGAAGTAACAATAGTGAAAACAAAATCTAAATTTGCGAGAAAAAAGTCATAGCAATATGAGAATAAAGTTAAATATGACTTCTAAACATATAATTTCAAAATTTTATGACTTTATTCTCATAATCTTCTTTTTTTTTTACATGCCACTTAAACTCATTGAACTGAAGAAAAAATACAGTTAAATAGAAATATATATATATATAAACAAGAACAAATAGAAATGGCACAACATGAATAAAATTTAAAACGGAACATATAAAAATAATAGCTAATTCAACATATTAATAAATGCTACAATATGAAAAAAATTATACAAAATAACACTGCTCTGTACATAAAAACTATTTATTTTAATTTAAAAAGAAAAGTAATTTGTACTGATATTTTATTTAAAATGCTCAGTTTCTCTATCCAGCAAGAGATGAAAAGGGAATTGAAGATCTTTTAATGTATTTGCCATAAGTTTACATTTACCAAGTCATTTAGTATACGCTTTTATTTTTTTAAATTGACTCTGAATAACATCTGTCTGTCTGATGAACGGTTAGCGGTCGCTCCGGATCCAGCTGTCGCCGCCGTCCGCTCCACGTTTTCGCTCCGCCTTTCCTTAAAAGCACTCGGAGTTTAAAGCGCAGAAAAACACGCGAGTGAGTGGAAGAGGGATCAGAGCGGCAGAGGCGGATCTCAGTGCGGTTCAGCGTGTGTGTGTCCGGAGGAGGATGGAGGACGAGCCGCGAAAGACCCTGGACTAACGCAGGAGGAGGAGGGGGTCTTGCTTTTTACATGGAACCTGTTTGCGTTTTCCTCCAAAGGTGGATTTTATACTGAAACACTACAGGACAAAATGCCATTTGCCAAGCGGATCGTGGAGCCCCAGTGGCTGTACAGACGCGCGGACGCGGATGAGGAGGGTCTCCTGTTCCAGGACCTGTGCGCCTTCAGTAATGTGGCTCTGTCCCGGACCCTGCGCCAGCTGTCGGATCTGGCCAAACACGCCTGCTCGCTCTTCCAGGAGCTGGAGCACGAGCTGCTCGCCACGAACCTGCGCGTCTGTGCGCTCCGGGACAAGATGGGCAGGATCCAGGAGACCACCAGCGCGCTCGACCCCAAACAGGAGGCAGTGCGTGAGTACCTACCCCGCTCCTGGAGTGTCTTTTCTATCCAAAAAGTGATGAAGAGTTCGTTTTCTCAAGGTTTAGTCCCTGCGTCATGGTGATTGATTGCGCTTGCGGTCTTTGGGTCACCAGTCCAGATGTTTTACCGCTCGGATACATCATACTAACAGCTCTTAAAGAGTTATGTAATAATACAACTACTTGTTTACTCTTGCGCGCTCTTGACTCCTCTCCAGCCCGCATGACTGGTGGTCTGGTGTTGTAAGATCTGGACTTGTGATCTAAAACTTGTGGGTTTGAACCCAATCTGAAGTGATTCATCCAATTCTCAAAACCTCTTGTTACTCTATTGGGAACGTGTGGTTGTTTGGTTTCTAGGTAGACCATCTTGATCAAGCTGGTTTTTAGACATCATTGTAGCTAATCACCATCTTATACCAGAAACCAGCAAACATGTTCCAGAAACGCAGCTACTGTAGGGTTGTGAGTCCCTTTGCTCCTCACAGCAGATGATATTGGGAAAACATGATTCTTGTTACTGTGAACATCATTTCCGTGTTGCACAAGAACAGATTCTGTCATTCATGCACATGTGAAAGTGAAACAAGCCTGATGTCTGTGATCCGTGATAGATCCAGGCAGAGTGTCTGTTTCTGTTGGATTCTGTACTCAGTTTGTGTGGCATAATGAATTCAGTAAGGTTAGGTTGTTTTGTGTATTTGCTGATTTGCATCACATGAGTAATGCAGTCCAAATGGACCTGCAAGAGTGACAGAGAAAGTTTTCTTCTTCTTCTTCTTCTTCTTCTTCTTCTTTGAGAGTTTTAAAGTCTCTGGCCTTTTGGATTAAAAAAAAAATCATGAAAGTGTTTCAATAATATTTATTAGAAATTATATATTATATTTTGTATAATTGTATTTTATATTTTATTAATATTTATGTTAAATATTTAAAATATTATTAATACTACAACTACTACTAATAATAATTATGACATAAATAATAAAATAAAATATATTAATATTATTTTGTTATTATTATATGTAACTTATTTCATGTAATGTTTATATTTTGTATTATTTTGTTTATTTTGACTATTTTATATAATAATAATAATATCTATTTTGTTTAATGGATTGTTTTATATTACATTTTTGTGTTTATTTATGTTATTGTAGCGGCTTTATTTAATTGTTTATTAAATAATAATAATAATAATTATTATTATTATTATTATTATTATTATTTTATAAAATATTAAACAATATTAAATGAAAATAAAACAATCTAAAATGTAAAACATAAAAAAAATTAAAAAACATTATTGCTGTTGTTGTGGTCAAAACATCTGGCATTGTAGAAAAAGCCCATAATGTTCTCTTTAAGAAGACCTGGAGTTGGCATGTATGATTTTACATATATTAATATAAACCAGTGACCATGGACACGGTTGAAAGCAATGTTTCATAACAACTGTGATATTCTATTTATTTGTTTATTTTTTGTTTGTTTGTTTGTTTGTTCATGATAAATATAAACCTGTGAAAATTTAAACTGCGAGTAGCTGATCAAATAATCGGTGTTTGTAATAGCAGAAAAGCCTTTACCGTGCTGTCGGGACGTTCTGTCTCTTCTCCAGATCTTCAGGGTCATTTTGGGAGAATGCAGTATTTATGGAATAACACCCAACCTTTGTCCTTCCAGCCCTCTTTCCTTCCTTCCCCGTCACGTCTTTCTTTAGCCACTGAGAGTTTGTTTTGCTCTGGGAGATCTCATTCAAACACTTTCCTCATAAGGTTTGTCTCTGTATGTGACCCATTCAGGGGTCAAGAAGGAAGTCTGGTCCAACCGAGACTGTGAGAGGATCCTGAACAAAATTCATAACACATGGGCTTGTGTAATCCAGCTGGCTTTAGACAGTGAAATCTGCTTCAATAACTGAACAAGCACCTGCTTTCAGCCTCTATTTCTGTTTAACCTGTGGTTTGGGGGTCAAAGGTCACTAATGCACTTCATCCAGCTCTAGTCGCCAGTACCTGTGGGTCATCATGGGTCAGCCAGATGAATTTCGTCATTAATCAAACAGATTGGGATGTTTGTGTCGGTCTGCTTTAAACATGACATCATAATTATGGTAATTCATCAAACCAGACCACATAAAATTTTTATTTTTTCAATTTAAGAGGGTCTTGAAAGTAACCTGTTATTTTGTCGGCAATTACAACAGACCTGGGTGGAGAGGACACAGAACCATGCAAAAGTTTTAGTTACAATGCAATTATAAAGAAGAAAAAAATCCAGACCTATTTTTTATGCATCATCAATTAATTCTGCAATCAAAAATGTGCAAAATATGTGGTTAACAAAATGAAGTGAATAGTATTCAGTAAGTGCACAATCATGATTCAGAAAACTAAATTACAATATGTTTTGGTGTGATTATCAAATCAGATTCAAACTGAGTTAAATAAACGTATGGCTATGTTTCAGAGTGAAGCGTGGCACTGAAGAGAAACTTTAAGGACTTGCTGCATTTATTCATCAGAATAAATGTTGGATGGTTTAGTTTAATTTAAAAAATAAGACAGACATAAATATTAGTATTGTAATTTTAAAGTCTAAAATAAAATTATTATTATTATTAAATAAGTTTTTATTTTACAGTGAAATATTACAATAGTATTCTTATTTTGTTTTATTTAGTAATAGTAATTATTATCATCATATAGCAATATTCATTCATAATCACAAATTGCATTTTTTTTTCAATTATAATTATTATTTTTTTTTTTTTAATTACTATTTGGCCCCACCCACACCAAAACAAAACAAATACAATAGTGCAGTGGTAGTATTTTGCTATTATGTGGGAGATTTATTATGTGAGACTACTATTTTTACGTTTTTAACTTTTTATGTGGAAAAATGTACTTGTTGCACCTTCATTTGGATTTTTACATTGCTTTTATTTTTGTTAATATGGGTTAGAGCTCTGTTTAAATCTGAGGTGTTCAACTTTAGTGTGTGACTTGAGCCTGTAAGCAGCTGGAGGCCCTAAAAACACTAAATCACTCTGAACACCTTAGCAACCTTTTAGCAACGCCCTGTGATCCATCCCAGCAGTCACATTATGGCAAGTTTTATTTTGGCATGCTCCGCTCATATTTTCTTCAGAAAACGTGAAACTGATTTCTGAGCTTCCAGCTGGTGTCGTGAGTATGATGTTGGTTTGTCATATCAGAGGAACTTTTGAAGTCTGTGTTATTGTTGTGGTAATGATATATATTGAATAGATTTGTGTACACCATCCCCCAGCACCGTAATTACTCTCCATCAGCCCTTTCATAGTGATTGTCTCTTGTGCGCTTTAACAACAGAGCAGCTAATATGAATCTGAATTAGTGCAAATGTGTGTGTGTGGTGGGATGGGGGGCGGGTTTGTTAGGGCCTGTAGTACCATCCAGAATCACCACGTTAGGATCTGTTTACGTTGCTTCCAGTGCACATGGTGTGTGTGTGTGTGTGTGTGTGTTCATCTCTGTGATATCAGGCATGATGCTGACACAATTAGGTCAGTGTTTTGCACATGCTCTCTAAGCCTCATCCCTGTTCAACACACTCTCATATAAACATGCCCTTCTATTTTCCTCATATATTGTCTAAATGCTAATAATGGTCCAGTATTTAAAAAATATCAGTGTGGTTAACATGAAACAACATTTACAATGCATTTAACCTTTCTAAAGAGACTTATTTTTATGCAAATAAAATATTCAAATAAGAATATGGGTTGATTTATGAGAACTGAATCATGAGAAGTAGGCTATTTTATTATTTTGTTGATATCTTTCTGTCATTTGAGAGGTGGGGAACATTTGACAAACATGCAACATGTTATTATGCGTGATTTTTATTTTATTTTGCATGATTTCTTTTTTTAAATAATTTTTTTTTTTTTTATAATAATCACTTATATGCTTGCATTTATATTATATTATATTATATTATATTATATTATATTATATTATATTATATTATATTATATTATATTATATTATATTATATTATATTATATTATATTATAATACTTCCAAAAATGTCTATATTTGTGTGTGTGTGTGTGTGTGTGTGTGTGTGTGTGTGTGTGTGTGTGTGTGTGTGTGTGTGTGTGTGTGTGTGTGTGTGTGCGGTTTATTTTTTAGCCTCTAAAGCCTCAGAGTAAGTGAAACACTTTTTGGTGGGTGGAATGGCTGTAAATGCTGAAGTGTGTGTGTGTGTGTGTGTGTGTGTGTGTGTGTGTGTGTGTGTGTGCGGTTTATTTTTTAGCCTCTAAAGCCTCAGAGTAAGTGAAACACTTTGTGGTGGGTGGAATGGCTGTAAATGCTGAAGTGTGTGTGTGTGTGTGTGTGTGTGTGTGTGTGTGTGTGTGTGTGTGTGTGTGTGTGTGTGTGTGTGTTGGTGTGCATGTGTGTGTGTGTGTGTGTGTGTGTGTGTGTGTGTGTTTGTTAGCTTAATAGAAGAACGCATGACTGTGAGGCACTGAAGTGTGTTCAGCTCTTTCAGATTAGCATTTCCGTGGTAACGAGACAAAAACTCTAAATGAGGCGGCTCACCCTTCTCCTTTCAGTAAAACCTCCTCAGGACAGCTAAAACTCCTCATCATTTTGATTTCAAGGCTGGATGTTGTTAGGGTGCATATCTTTAACCCTCATGTCCAGTTTGGGGACTGAGAGAGAACCTCGCTGAGAGTCGGGTATCACTTCATAATCTGTTTATAGTGTGTTTTATAAAATTGTCAGTGATTTTAGATTTTAAAAGTAAAATGTTATTAGTAGTTAATATTGTAGTGGTTGAAATATTATTTACGTATGTATTTTATTTATTTACTTATCCTTGGTGAGATCAGCTGTTAAAAAAATAGTTTTATTTTATTTTATTTTTTTCTTTATGAAAACCATTTGAAAAAATAATAATAATAACATGCACTGATAAATTGTGCACATAGGACCAGAGACATTTATTAAGTTGATGTGGTCGGTTTTGATGTAATGTTGGCTTCATAGCAATATTTTATTTTATTTTATTTTATTTTATTTTATTTTATTTTATTTTATTTTATTTTATTTTATTTTATTTTATGATAGTAATGATGATAGTAATGATAGCTAGAGATGAGTGAAAGTATAAAGAGAGGCAGAAAGTGAGAAGACAGTATTGCATTCTGCTTTAAAAATAGTATACAGTATGCACATACAGTATTTAGTAAGAAGCATGCTGGTGTTCCATGCTTCCCAGTATATCCTATGTCTGCTGCTACAGTAGAGGACTAATAAGGGTGCAGAGAAGAGGTCTGGTCTTTGGCTACGGTCTGGAAACACACGTGCTTGGCCGTGAGCCACATTCCAGTCCTGCCTGTCATGTTTGTGTATTTCTTTCCAGTGGAGATTAATGGCTTGTGATGTGTGTGAAGTTCTCAGGAAAGCCTTTTCTAGGAAAAGAGTATCTTACACTTGCACATAGTTCCCTATAGTTGCTCCTCGAGGACCCTGGCTCCGGCTCAAGTGACTGCGCTGTGGACATTCATCGTTTTTAGCGGTGCAGGTGTGTTGATTTCAGACTGCAGGGTTGTCAGTGAGACTGTATTACTGGACGGTGAGCTCTCACTGCTTTCACTGCTTGTGTTGAAGAGAGATTCACAATGAGAGGAACAGTCAACATCCTGTCAACCGAATGTCATGGGTGGAGCAGTGTGCAGGAGGAGAGCTTTGATATCGAGATGGACAGGGTGTGTCTGAAATATGAGACAGCGGATTATTTTTGAGATGGGTGTGAGCTGCTTTTTGTCTGACTATCTGTCTGTCTGTCTTTTATCATGTGTCAATCTCTCTTTCTGCCTATATGTACTGTAAATCCATTTGTCTGTCTATCTGTCTATGTAAATAGACAGGTCTAGTTTGTTTATCATTTGTCAATCTCTGTTTATATGCACTTTATATCAGTCGGTCTATCCATCTATCAGTCTCTGTCTAGACTCTGTCGATCTGTCTGTCTATTTCTCAAGGGTAAAAAAATCGAAGATAGATCTGATATCTATATATATAGATGGATCTATCACGTCTATCCTTCTGTCTATATCTATTGTATATTCATCTGTTCGTCTGTCCATCTCTCTGTTGATTCGTCTGTCCATTTTTTATCAGTTTTTCCATCCCCATCTCCTTTCGTTTGTCTTGTGTAGTGTCTCGATCCCAATTATCTTGCCGTCTCTCCATCATTTGCTGTCGTCAATGTATGTCAAAATGATGTTTTCATAAAAAATAAATAAAGTACTGAACCTGGAAGTCTATTCCCTACCACAGTCACCTTTCAGCACACTTGCATTGATGTCTTGAGTGAATCCATGCTGCGCTCCAGTGTGCTCTTCACCTCAGTTTTGTTGAATTATATATGACGGCGTGAGGCTGGAGCGCGTGGCTGTTTAATGCAGCTCTCGTGTATGGTGTGACTGGAGACTCCACATACTAATGTCTTGCGTGCTTCCTTACGCGTGTTTCCCCGATCTTACACGCACCCGTTGAACTGTTTTTCGGGAGCTGAATCACCTGAAGGAGAAGGATGACAACAAACACCTCGCCCTTCCCCCGTTTGCATCATTCTGTTTTTCTCTTTGTCTCATCCAGCTGTTATGGGTCCTCTACTCTTTTCAGAAGGTGGAGGGCGGGAGGCAGCGTTCGCTGTGTTGTCATGCGTCTCCAGGCTAAGCAGCTAAACAAGGAACACAGCGAGCACATTTGTTATGCAACATTTAGAGTAGGCCAGCGGGCTGCAGGCAACTTTCTCTCTCCCTCTCTCTCTCCCTCTACCGCAAAGTCTGCATAGTAACAGCCCAGAGGTGAAACTCGTCTAACCTTCTCATCGAGGACCCAGACTGCAGCTGTGCTTGCGTGTTTCTCTTCTTTATCCACAGCATATTTCTTCTGCATCACTTCTTCTACACACTTTAATCCTCATAAAATGTACAAAGGAGCTTCAAATGGTCAATATTTACTTCTAAACCTGTATGACTTTCTTTGCTCTGTGGTACACAAACTGTGAATTTCTGAAGAATGTTCTGTCAACACTTTTCAGGAGGACTGGGGCTGGCAACTTTCACAATAGAATGTTACTAAAAGTCTGTATCACTCACTATGCTCCAAGTCTTCTGAAACCATTCAATAGTTATGTATGACAAAAACATCAAAATTTAAGATAATATTTAATAAAAATTCATGATTTCTTATTTTATTTTAAATAAGATATTTTAAATGAATCATATGATTCTATCTATCTATCTATCTATCTATCTATCTATCTATCTATCTATCTATCTATCTATCTATCTATCTATCTATCTATCTATCTATCTATCTATCTGTCTGTCTGTCTGTCTGTCTGTCTGTCTGTCTGTCTATCTATCTATCTATCTATCTATCTATCTATCTATCTATCCATCCATCCATCTAATCATCTCATCTAATCATCCATATAATCTTTTTGGATCTTTTTGATGAATTATATTTATTTTTTCAGTTTCAGTTCTTGTGAATTGAACTCTAAAACTTAATGTAACTCTGTTGATCTTTGAGTCAGATTGTAGTGAATCAGAGTGTTTAAATGCACTTTCTCAGAAAGGAAATCGAAAGGTTGTCAGGTTTGGGTTGAATTTGGAAATGTACAATTTATCGGTACTGGTCAGATCTGGATTGGTTGGGTCACAGGTCTTATTTATGGGCTAAGTAATGTGCATAAATATTCTTGAATGGTCTCAAGGTTGTTTCTTTTGAGATTGGCAAGATCCGACTGTGCGTTTGATAGATAGGAATGCTTGAGATCCCTTTTTATGTAATGTAAACGAGTCAGGTCAGTGAATTGGATTTCCAAAGGCACAGCTGAAGTTTTCATTTTCACTTTCTGTTAAAAGCCTCATGCAGGTCTAGATGACTGTGAGCAGATAAAATATAGTTGTTAATTATAGCTGGAAATCAAAGACCCGTCTCATTTCTTGAGTACGTGTCTGCAGACAGGCTTGATGCACCTCTGCTAGTGTACATCTCAGGTCAGGTTTGAGGCCATATTGCTGAGTTCAGGGCCCTGGGGCCACAGGAGACACCTCCAATTTTAAGCTAAAAGCAAGTGTCAAAAAGACACTTTATGTCTGCTTCAGGTGGAAATGTGTTTGAAAAGGATTAGTACATCTGTTTTTTTTTCTTTAGTTGTTTTAATTGCACTGAAATTAAGTGGTGAAATGAATCCTGGTTGTACTTTGTTTAGAAATGAATCATAGACTGGCGGTTATTGGCTTTGTCTCACACACACACACACACTACGGGTGAACCCAAATTCAACGGCGGTCTCCGGTAGGATGGTTTTGGTGTTTTAAGTGTCTGTCTGTTTGATGTGGTTTCAGTGGGTTGCTCAATCATATCAAGCATTTTAAATCCAGCTGATTTATAGGAAAACACTTTTTACACCTCAGGGAGGCTGAGTCCATTTCCAAACTGAGAGTGATGAGTGGTATGATGGGGAAAGAGGAAGGGGTCAAAGGTTAAAGGGAGGATTTGGGAGTGTTTACACTTTGAGAGTTTTTCAAGCTTGAACAAAGTTTGTGTTTGTATGTGTGTGTGTGTGTGTGTGTTGTAACTTACTTAGGTAAATACTTAGGAATGTTTATACTTTAGAAATGTTTAGAAATACTTTAGTAGGGTTGGGTGAGTTTTAGGCAATTTTTCAGATATTTAAAACTATTTGAAACAGTTTTGTTTTCAGAAGAAACATTGTTTGAAATGATCAGTGTTGTCAAGTAGATTCATAGTGTTTAATGCTAAATAAAAAAATAAATGATAAAATAAATAAAATACAGTCAAATAAATCAAATAATGTTACATTTATTTTGTTTTACACATACCAGTATTAAAATACACAATAATAAACAGCAATATATTATTTTTGTTTCGTTTATTTATATATAGTGAAAAGTAAAGAAATGTTTTTATATATATTTTACTTTGCAAAAGTTTTTTTTACGTGTAAGTTTGTGGTTAAGATGTAAATAAATGTAACTGTCTGCATAACTATAGTTTTGTGAATGTATGAGAAAGTTGTGGTGGAGTGTGAAAGGGAGTGAAAGCTATTGAAAGACGAGACGAGACTTTGGAAAAGGTCATGACCTCTCAGGGTAGTCCATGATTTGTTTGGAGTTGATGTTTGTTTGTCTGTGTAAAGTAGATGTGTATTCCCATAGGACAGTCACAGTTTAGATCTCTTTATTTATACTTATCTGAAATCTCTTGAAAATTTAGATATCTTGAAAGCAGTGAGATTAAATAGAGCCCAAATGGAGGGTCCTGTAGTGTTTAAGAAAAGATTGCCAAATCTTTTACGTTTCCATATGAAAATTGAGCATGAAATCCCATGACAGCAGCTCTCAACCAGAGTTTGTTTTTGTATGTGTATGTTTATCACATAAATAATCAGGTCACCCTCACTCATGATCTGTTTTAATACAGCACACAAACTCGTGCACACACACACACACACACACACACACACACACACACACACACACACACACACACACACACACACACACACACACACACACACACACACACACACACACACACACACCTGTAGACAGGCAGATCTCAATCCTAATCCCATAGTCTTTATAATTGCACACCTCCATAAGTAATAAGCACTGAATCCTCCCTCCTGTGCATGAATGCTCTGACTTACAGTGAACCTAAGGATGAACAGCCTCTTCCTGTGCGATCTGACTTTGTGGGGCGGAAACTCAACACCTGTTTGTTGTTGTAAGGGTGTGTTTCTTAATGCAATGGAGGTCACCCAGGTGCCCGTGTAACCCTTGCCTTTCTGTTCTCACACACACACACACACACACACACACACACACACACACACACACTGCTGGTGCTAAAATGTCTTAAAGGGACAATTCACCAAAAAATGAAAGTTCTGTCATCATCACCCTCATGTCATTCCAAACCCGTATGACTTTTTTTCTTCTATAAAATACAAAAAATCCAGGTGTTTTTTTTCTCTGCAGACAAAGTGTTGACCAGGGCTGTCAGGCTCCAGAATTTACAAAAGCACTGTGAAACAGTTCATATAACTTGTCCATTTTATTCATATGAAGCCATTTGATAGCTTTTAGTAAGGGAAAAGACTGAAATTAGGAACATTTCAGGTAGGTGCTAGCATGTTGCTGTGGTTGCTCGGGTGTTTGTTAAATTTGTTTGTTAGAATGTCACATTACAATTATATAGTTAATAAGCTGTTCTGAGCTATCTTTAGCATCTTTATCACATTACAGTTATATAGATAATAAGCTGTTCTGAGCTATCGTTAGCATCTTTATCACATTACAGTTATATACATAATAAGCTGTTCTGAGCTATCGTTAGCATCTTTATCACATTACAGTTATATAGATAATAAGCTGTTCTGAGCTATCGTTAGCATCTTTTTATATGATTAAATGGTTCCTGGGATGTTTTAGTAGTTGTTAGCCTGTGCTTTACAGTTATGTTAGAGAGTTTTTTTTTTTCAGTTTTTGTAAACAAGCCACTTAACGGTTGTCCAGTGAGGTTTTCTTGTTGTTCTTAGCATGTTGCCATATGGCTGTGTTTTCTAGATTTAGTTGTTGTTAGCATGATGTTGTGGTTGTTAATGAGCTGTACAGTTACGCAGTTTGCTGAGGTGATTTAAGTAGTTTTTAGCATGTAGCTATATTGTTAATTGTTTCCTAGAGTGTTGTTGTCATTGTTAGCATATTGTTGTAGTTTTTGAATGTCTTGAAAGTCTTTTAGCATGTCATTATACAGTTATGCAGATGCTAAGTTTTTTTTATGTGATCTTTAACATCTTTATGTATGGATAAGTAGTTCCTAAAGTGTTTTAAAAAATTTTTAGCATGTTGCCCCACAGTTACACAGCTTTGAGTATTTTTATTGATGAGTACATGCTAAAATTAATACTTAGAGGTTTATTTAAACCATTTACACTAAGTATGACAATAGAAAATCAGTTTTGCGAGTTTTTTTATGTCAGGTAATGTGTCCATGACTGTTGCAATCATTCCTCTGCATTTCTCTGTATTGTTGAGATCACGCTCCAGCCTAACACGGAAGTATGAAATGTCTGAGGATTAGGAGTGACACTCCGGGCTCTGGAATGCCTTTCATTGCTGTCAGGTATTTTTGTCGCGCTGTCTTCTCCCTTTGTGTTGTTTTAGTGTGTGTTTTTGTGATGATGACAGCTCATCTCCTGGCGGTTGAGCTCTCCAGGCTTGCGTTACCATAGAAAGCTGCCACTTGGACTGACATCATGCTGTTGTTCAGGGCTTGACATCGATGGAGCCCCTGTGTAATTTTTCCTCTGAAAAATGTCTGTTATGACTTTGGCCTGCACACTCTATCCATGACATCAAAGACATTCCTCCGGCTTACCGTGCTGTTAGATCTGCCCGCCCAACACACACTCACACACACACATGCTCTTCTCTGTGATTAGATTGATGAAAATGAGGGGTGCGTCCTCAGACGTGTCATTACAAACTCTGCTGCTCATAACTCAGACCCGTTGCCTGTCTCCCTGAGACCTCCAGCAAACCTCTAATTACTCTACATGTGTTTAATGTCTTCACAGCAAGACTCTCTCCTCTCAATACAGTTCAGTGGAATTTGAGACTTTTAAAGGGGCCATGGCCATGGCCTACACCAGGGATGCCTAGTTCTGTTTCTGTAGATTCACCTACCTGAAAATTTCATTTCCAGCCCTGCTCTAAATCCTATCTCTCTCTTTCCATTCATAGCAAAAACCCTCAAATGAGTAGTTTACAACCAGGTATCATTGTTTCTTTCACAGAACAACAAACTGGATGTTAACCAGTCAGGTTTCAGGAATGGCCATTCAACTGAGACTGTGCTACTGTCAGTTACGGAAACCTTGCAGATTGCAAAATCTGATTCCAAATCATCATTTCTTATTCTGCTGGATCTATCTGCTACTTTTGACACTGTCAGTCACCAGATCCTCCTGTCTGCCCGCTCATCACTGGGCATCACAGGAATTTCACTTAGCTGTTTGGAATCCTATCTCACTGGTAGGTCTTTTAGGGTGGCCTTGGGTGGGGAGGTTTCCAAAGCACATCAAAGACTGCTCGATCTTGCAGGTTTGGATTCCACAACATCAGAAAGATCAGGCCCTTTTTTTAATGGAGCATGCTACAAAACTTCTTGTCCAGGCCCTTGTCATTTCTAGGCTGGACTACTGCAATGCTCTTCTGGCTTGACTTCCATCATGTATAATCAAACCTCTACAAATTATTCAGAATGCAGTGGCATGACTAGTCTTCAACGAGCCCAAAACAGCCCATCTTGCACCTCTCTTTATCTCCTTGGACTGGCTACTGGTTGCGGCTTGCATCCGGTTCAAGACATTGATGCTTGCATATAGAACAACCACAGACTCAGCACCCGCCTACTTCCACTCACTATTACGAATCTACATCCCCTCCAGAAGCCTGAGATCTATGAGTGAGTGACGCCTTGTGGTACCATCACAGAGAGGCTCAAAATCACTTTCCAGAACATTATCATTCACTGTTCCTGGCTGGTGAAATGATATTCCCACCCCTATGTGGAATGCTGAATCCCTGCCAATTTTCAAGCGACAGCTGAAAACTCATCTCTTTCAACACTATTTGACTAATTCTCTTCTCACTTTGTGTTTCCTCCCAGTCTGCCTGTCCCTCATCTTCTCCTCTCCTCTCCCTCTTTAGCACACATCTCCTCATTTCCTTTTGATTCCTTTTGCCTCATTTCATCTCTTCTCTCATCTAATTCTGTCTTGTTGGATTTTCTTACACCTTCAGTTCTCACAATAGTCTCATGAATAGCCAGTGTCTCATGCTGTAAGCGATCTCTGTGGTTGTTCTCATAGTGGAGTCTGTCTCTCCATGGCAGCGCCGAGAAACATCTAAAGCAGATTATTCCCATAAAAGTCCCCAGACCCTCCTGCCTTCCATGCACCCCTGGAGCCAGCCCACCTGCCCTCATCTCTTTCTCATCATCTCAGAAAAGGGCCTTCAAACAGCCCTGTGACTCCGGCCAAAACCAGATGAGAATTGAATGGCTCCTCCCTGAAGTTTGGCTTTGTCCCCCTCTTAAAATCCTCCCATAACTGTGAGAGACGTTATGTAACTGTATTACATAGACAAAACACAGCTAGCCATAACCCTGCCCTGCTCGCTGGTTACAGTCAGAAGTGAAGACACTTTAAAAGCTAAAACACTCCCATAATGCCACAGTAAAACTTTCCATTTTACATTTCCTCAGAATAAGTGCTGGAGAGCACAGCCAGAGAGGCTTGTCATCAGGAACCAGAGAGCAGGGAAGAGGGAGGGATGGGTTTAAGAGCTACAAGTTATTCCAATTTCCAGGGTTTTTGGGTCAGGGAGACCAACCAACCAGCCCGCCAGTGCTGGCAAACAAGTGTGTGTTAGTAATGCATCTGATAACACACACACACACACACACAACACACACACTTCCATCCCATAATATCTTTCTGATGTCATTATATGATAAATGAGTTTTAGAACTGATGACATGGGAACCCTGTATTTTCTGTGTACCATGTCTGTTTGAATATAAATAACCTGTTAGTTCTAAATCTGATGGAAATAATTGACCTATCTGTAAGCCCCGCCTCCCTTATTCACTGTTGTGAACTCGGACAAACAAACGGTGTTGCTAACTGTCTTACAGTGACAGCTGTTAGTGTAAAAACCTTGTCATTATATCTTTTTGATAAATTTTGGACACAGAAGGACCACCATTCAAGTTGAACTTAAATAGGCGAGGTTTTACAAATCACAATTCAAGCGGGAGAAGCCTCATGTTACGTTCGTCACGATCGCAGATAACAACATCCCAGATCGACACGGTTCATGTATCACAGGGTACGATTAAATTAATTTACATTTAACCACTTTAATATGAAGAGACAGTGAAATATTGACCTTCGTTTATGTGTTTTTGCCCTACAATGTCCATGATGTGAGAACAGTTCGCTATTTAGGTTTGTAATAGCATTTACTCACTAACTTTTACATTAGCTAGTTTTAGCTTGCTGAAACGCAAGATGACATTAACGTTCTGCTTGAGAAGAGGAAAAGTGTAACTGATGCTCAACTGCCATTGGCTCATCTACGTTCGAGGGGAGGGGCTAAAAACAACATTTGTGACTGAAAACCACCTGGCTGACCATTTAAACACCAGCAGAAGACCACAGAGGAGACAACAAACCAGTCTGGTCTAATCTGTTTTTGCCTGGGAAGCATCATAATAAACAAATTTTTTTTTTTTTTTTTGGAGCAAGAAACCTCAACTAATGTTATGAGTGGGATTGAAACCATAAAATGCTACAAAAGTGAGGAATATGTCCCCTTTAAAAGTCTCAAATCCCACTAAACCAGATGGGCCCTCACTACCCATAACCCAGCACGTGGTGCCAGTAAGTGGGTCTCTCTGGAATAATGCAAACTCCCTTTTTTCATCTGAGTTAAAAGCTCATCTTCATAAATCATTTTTATGAGCAAACCAGTGCCGACGTCAAAAAATAACACCTGTGGAAATGAGGAGACAAAAAGAGGGAGGGAAAAAGCACAAAAGCACTCAGCTGAAGTTCCTTTTCAACCAAAGCTTCAGTGAGCCTTTAAGACTCCAGGCCCTCATATCTCATATATCTTTGCTAAAGATGTTTTTACACCGTATATATACAACAAACATATTGTTTTTACGCAGACAGACAGATACAGAATCCCTAAATCTTGCACCTAAAAAAATCGCATACATAATGTCTATTATTGTCTTTTTTTCCCAGCTAAAATATATAAAATTACATATATACATATACATATGTACTAAAATATACTTTTTCAGTGCAAACTTTCTGTAGCTCTCCAGATGTACACTTTTTAAGCAAAAAATATAGAAAGACAAGAAAGAGTAGAAAAGTTTTGAAAATAGGGCTAAATTGGCCAAAAATCTGTCCTTCTCCAGCTGTGATATATTCAAATCTATCTATAAAAATGACCATGTATGACATCACAGATTGTGGGCGGAGCCGTGCTTCATGGTTTACAGAAGGGCCTCATTGATTCACGGTCTGCAGTATCTCAAACCCCAGCGAATCAGCGACTGGACAGTCTGCGTTCAGTCACGGCTTTGACAGGCAGTTGTCTCAGACGGCTGGAGACTGAGCGCCTGTCAAGTCAAGTCTTTATTTTGCAAGAAAGACCCACATTGCCTGGAATTCATTTTGGTGAATTGGCTCAAACAAGACAGTACAACACAACATATTATACAATAAAAACATGAAATCTAAACAGAAAAAAATACTTAAATTACTGCTAATAATTAGTAATAAAGCTAATCAGACAAAGTGTGTCACGTTTGGTGTTACTGAACACACAGGAGAGAGAACCAATAGCGAGTATGTCTTTTATTAGGGGTTAATCCACAGAGAATAAACAGTCCAGGCGTGAGTCGAAAACCAGAAGAGCAATCCAAACATAAACAAACACGACGGCAAGGCAAGGCAAGATGACGGACAAGAATTAACGTTCAACATTCAACAAGGACTCCGTGACTGAGACTCAGACAGACCAGGTATAAATACACACAAGGATGATGGGGAAACAGGAGACAGGTGGGGAACACAATCAATTACCTAAACAAGGAGGAAGGTGACCAAATAAGGAGACAGAAAGTGATAAGGTGATAGACACCGTGAGAAGGAGGACATCTAGTGGACACCCAGGGACACAACCCAGACACTGTGACAGAACCCCCCCTCTACGGAGCGGCTCCCAGACGCTCCACGACAGACACAAGACAGACCAGGAGGGAGGCGGACAGGTGGAGGCTCAGGGGGAGGGACGGAGGGCCAGAAAAGAAAGACATTGGAAACAGGCACCAGACAGTAAACACAAAACAGGAAGACCAGGAGGGAGGAGGACTGGAGGAGGTTCAGGGGGAGGGATGGAGGGCCAGACTACAGAGAGGAACAGGGACAGGAGTAAATACAAAAACAACCGACAAAAAACAACATGAAGCCCCCCCAGGGCGGGGCAGGAGACCACCATGTCCGTGTGGTCAAAGCAAAAGCCCCCCAGGGTGGAGCCGAAGACCACCACGTCCTCGTGGTCAGAGCGGAAGCCCCCAGGGTGGAGCGGAGGACCACCACGTCCTCGTGGTCGACGCCAGAGTCCCCCAGGGCGGAGCGGATGACCACCACCCCCCTGTGGCCGATGCCGGAGTCCAACCGGCCCGAGCAGCAGCCCACCCAGTGACTTGACTTGACTCCGAACGTCCCACGGTGACCCGCCCTGACTCTGGAAGGTCATCAGTGGCTGGTCCTGACTCTAGACCGGTCTTGGGCACCGAATCGGGAACGGCCTCAGGCACGGGCACCGAATCGGGAACGGCATCGGGCACCGCCTCGGCCTCGGGAACGGCATCGGGCACCGCCTCGGCCTCCGGAACAGCATCGGGCCCCGCCTCGGCATCGGGCACCGCCTCGGCCTCGGGAACAGCCTCGGGCACCGCCTCGGCCTCGGGAACAGCCTCGGGCACCGCCTCGGCCTCGGGAACAGCATCAGGCACCGCCTCGGCCTCCGGAACAGCGTCGGGCACCGCCTCCGCATCGGACACCGCCTCGGCCTCCGGAACAGCATCGGGCACCGCCTCGCCCTCCGGAACAGCCTCGGGCACCGCCTCGGCATCGGGCACCGCCTCGGCCTCGGGCACCGCATCGGCCTCGGGAACAGCATCGGGCACCGCCTCGGCCTCCGGAACAGCATCGGGCACCGCCTCGGGCACCGCCTCGGCATCGGCCTCCGGAACAGCATCGGGCACCGCCTCGGCATCGGCCTCCGGAACAGCATCGGGCACCGCCTCGGCCTCCGGAACAGCATCGGGCACCGCCTCGGCCTCCGGAACAGCATCGGGCACCGCCTCGGCATCGGGCACCGCCTCGGCCTCGGGAACAGCCTCGGGCACCGCCTCGGCCTCCGGAACAGCATCGGGCCCCGCCTCGGCCTCCGGAACAGCATCGGGCCCCGCCTCGGCATCGGGCACCGCCTCGGCCTCGGGAACAGCCTCGGGCACCGCCTCGGCCTCGGGAACAGCATCAGGCACCGCCTCGGCCTCGGGAACAGCCTCGGACACCGCCTCGGCCTCCGGAACAGCATCGGGCACCGCCTCGCCCTCCGGAACAGCATCGGGCACCGCCTCGGCATCGGGCACCGCCTCGGCCTCGGGCACCGCATCGGCCTCGGGAACAGCCTCGGGCACCGCCTCGGCCTCGGGAACAGCCTCGGGCACCGCCTCGGCCTCCGGAACAGCATCGGGCACCGCCTCCGCATCGGACACCGCCTCGGGCACCGCCTCGGCATCGGCCTCCGGAACAGCATCGGGCACCGCCTCGGCATCGGGCACCGCCTCGGCCTCGGGCACCGCATCGGCCTCGGGAACAGCCTCGGGCACCGCCTCGGCCTCGGGAACAGCATCGGGCACCGCCTCGGCCTCCGGAACAGCATCGGGCACCGCCTCGGCATCGGGCACCGCCTCGGCCTCGGGAACAGCCTCGGGCACCGCCTCGGCCTCGGGAACAGCCTCGGGCACCGCCTCGGTCTCGGGAACAGCATCGGGCACCGCCTCGGTCTCGGGAACAGCATCGGGCACCGCCTCGGCCTCCGGAACGGCATCGAGCACCGCCTCGGCATCGGCCTCCGGAACAGCATCGGGCACCGCCTCAGCCTCCGGAACAGCATCGGGCACCGCCTCGGTCTCGGGAACAGCATCGGGCACCGCCTCGGCCTCCGGAACGGCATCGAGCACCGCCTCGGCATCGGCCTCCGGAACAGCATCGGGCACCGCCTCAGCCTCCGGAACAGCATCGGGCACCGCCTCGGGAACGTCCTCTGGGCTTTGAGGAACGGTAGACGCCTGTCTCCTCCTCCTCCGTCCTCTATGTTGGCGAGTCGGTGACACCTTGTCTGGAGACTCAGGCGTTGAGTCGGCCATCCTGTGCTGTGGCGCTGGGCTGGCGGCCATCTCGTGCTGTGGCGCTGGGCTGGCGGCCATCTTGTGCTGTGGCGCTGGGCTGGTGGCCATCTTGTGCTGTGGCTCTGGGCTGGCGGCCATCTCGTGCTGTGGCTCTGGGCTGGCGGCCATTTTGTGCTGTGGCGCTGGCTCAGCAGCCATGACATTAACCGTCTTGGGAATCTCTAGGATCTTGGACAGCGTAGCGAAATAATCCAAGAAGGAGTCAGCGGCCCTCTTGGGCGTTGGCGCTGAGCTGGCAGCCATCTTGCACCGTGGCGCTGGGCTGGTGGCCATCTTGTGCTGTGGTGCTGGACCCGCGTTCATCATGGGCAGTGTCGCTGGCTTTCTCCTTCTGCCCTGGTGAGACGGCGGCTCTGGTCCCTCCCACGTGAGCCCAGAGTCAAAGGGGAGCCATGGTGGAGAGCGATGCTGGGCTTCCTCTCGCCCACCTCCCCCTCGGCGCCCTCCCCTGGTCCCGCGAAACACGACCAGGCGGGTTCCCTCAAACTGAGTGCCTCTCTCCCGCTCGGTGGCTGGGGAAGAAGCGTAACTCGACATACCGCTGGATCTCAAAGTGACGGAGTCCTTCTGTCACGTTTGGTGTTACTGAACACACAGGAGAGAGAACCAATAGCGAGTATGTCTTTTATTAGGGGTTAATCCACAGAGAATAAACAGTCCAGGCGTGAGTCGAAAACCAGAAGAGCAATCCAAACATAAACAAACACGACGGCAAGGCAAGGCAAGATGACGGACAAGAATTAACGTTCAACATTCAACAAGGACTCCGTGACTGAGACTCAGACAGACCAGGTATAAATACACACAAGGATGATGGGGAAACAGGAGACAGGTGGGGAACACAATCAATTACCTAAACAAGGAGGAAGGTGACCAAATAAGGAGACAGAAAGTGATAAGGTGATAGACACCGTGAGAAGGAGGACATCTAGTGGACACCCAGGGACACAACCCAGACACTGTGACAAAGTGCTAGTGCATTTAGTAACCCTAAGAAGAAGGAGGGCATAGCTGTGTCTGTAAAAGGAAATTAGATAGAGATTGTTGTTGTGAGTTGAGAGCCCTCACAGCCTGCGGGTAAGTGCTATTAGAAAAACGGGTGGTTCTGGATCTTATGCTTCATAACCTTCTGCCTGATGGTAAAGGGATGAAAAGGGAATTAGCAGGGTGTGATGAATCCTTGAGTATTTTCAGACCGGTTTTGAGTAGACGGATGTTATAGAAGATCTTAGGGAGGTCCAACCCAATTATTCTTGTCGCAGTGCTAACTACCCTGTTCAATGCAGACTGCTCTCAGGAATCAGTCCATAGGAATAAACGCTAGCTGCCAGCTAGTCTGAGCCACAATAACATTCCTGTATTTTCTCTCTTTCAGTCTTTCCTCTTTTGTCGGATTATCTGCAGCGCTGTTTGTTCAGTCTATGAGATCTGACACACTTTCTCTCACCTCTTGACCCCTCTTGTGTTGAGTGTATGCGTGTCTGCAGGCCCATTCTTTGACCAGCGTTCCTGTCTAGGGTGAATTTAACTCTTTCCTGATTGGATGTGACTCTGGGCCTGTTGCTGTTGTTAGTTTTGGGTCAGAATTGGCCAGAAAACTAAATATGTGTCCCAAAAGCTCCTGTGCATGATGTCTAAGATCCTTTTAGACGATTCCACAGCTATGAGGTTCAAACTGACTTGTTTCCACTCAAACAGATGCCAGACCACATGAGTGGATTGGCCTCCACACACACACACACACACACACACACACACACACACACACACACACACACACACACACACACACACACACACACACACACACACATATGTGTGCTTAGATTACTTTACCCTGTTATGGGCTGCAGATCATTGTTGGGTGAGTCTCACGACGCATATAAAACATAAGGCCTATTTTAGAGTAATGTGATTTTTTGCATTGTGCCATTATATTCATGACATTATATTCAAAACAATAGTTTTTTATCAATATTATTAATAATTTTGTATATCACACAATGCTTATTATTTCTACTATTCATTATTATAAATATATTAATATATGATTATTACTCATTTTTATTGTTAGTAGTAGTAGTAGCCATTATTGTTTAGAACTTATGATTGTATTATTATAATATAATAATGTTATTTATATGTTATTTATTATAACAATTAGTAATAGTAGTAGTACTTATTATTAGAAATTATAATTCATAATATTTTATGCTTATTTATGTCACTATTACTTGTGATAATAGTAATAATAATAATAATTATTAATTATTAAACAGTACTGTGTAAAAGTCTTAGGCCTCTATTTCACCAAACAAAATAAAATGGCTTTAAATTAGTTATTTCTATGTTTTGCTGTAGTGTGTCAGTAGTAAATATCAGTTTACATTTCCAAACATTATTCTTTGCCATTAAATGTAATAATCCAGTGAGATTTTTGTTTGCACAAGGAACATCAAAGAGCAAATAACTGACTTAAATCAATTTTTTGTTGGTGAAAATACTAGTGGCCTAAGACTTTTGCAATAAAAATACATTATATATTAAATGCTTGATTTTCATTAAAAAATATGTCACACTGCATCAAATAAATAAATAAATACTGCAGTGTGGTCTTTTTTTTTCTTCTACATTTCTAAATAAAAGTATTTACATTTTTCTGGACCATTTCTGATTTTATACACACAAGCTTTGTCCCAAATTACAGCCCGTTCTGTTAACCAGTCCCTGTGTTGAAAGCGTGCTCTGGCCTGCCGAGGACCGTCTGTTATCAGCAGAACCCTCTTCACCTTATCTGTGGTCTGAATGATGGTGTCTTGTGTCAAACTCCAGCCAACAGGAGGAGGGATTTTCTGCTCATTGTTATTTTACAGCTCTAGATAAAAGAAGAGTTTGTAAGACAAACCAATGAAGTCCAGTGATAGCGTTCATCAAGTAGTGCTGCTACTTCGCCTGTAAGACTCTGTGTACAAGCATAGTTCAGGGTTCCTTTAACTTTTGACCAAATCATTTCTATGCTAGTTTTTTTTTTTTTTTTTTTTTTTTTGATAAGAGCTAGATACAAGTCATTTTACACAGATTGTATTTACAAAGAACGACTAGCAATAAAAATCTTTATTTGTGTGTTCTGAGAAACATTTGCTCTGTCTTTAGCTTTACAGTCAATGCTCCGTTTCTCTTTTTCCGATTCTGGCATTCCTTCTGTGGCCGTGGCACCAGAATAACCCCTCATTATTAATGCATTAGCGTCTGCCTGTATGTCCACTTCCTGTCAGTCTTTTTACACTGATTTTCATGATGATGTGTTATGTGCAATAACAGCACAAAATCAGGGGTGAACGCTTGTGCACTTTTTTATTTCAGCAATGTGTGGGTTGAAATCAAACATGCACCTATTCAATTTAATCCTTTGATTCATGCAGTGATATGGTGGATTTTTGAATATGAAACTGGAGAACAGTCATGCAATCATACATCTGTGTGCGGTAATCACATGGGAACTTCCCAAGATATCCGAGACACATACTAATGTCACGGATCATCCATGAAACTAAACTGGGGATTTCTGTCTCTCTCTGTCTGTCTGGCTCATTCGCTTTCACACCCTTCTGGAGCTGTTGGTGAACTTAGTGCGTAATGATGCATCTGCTCACAAACATACACACAGTCTTATTCTGTTTTTTGTTGCTTTATTTGTTCTCATTTTGGCCGATGTGATGACATGCTGTAACTTCCCAAAGTTCCCCTGGAGGCCTCGGATTTTCCCACAACACAAGCATCTGGCGTCCCGCTAAAGTTCATTTTCTCATTGGTTTATCTCCAGTTAAATTTGCAATGAAAGGAATAGTTAAACCAAAAACAAATTCTGTCATCAACGTCCGCCACTCATGATTTTCAGAGCTTCCCTTTCTTCTGTAGAACACAAAAAGAGATCATTTGAAGCATGTTCAAGCTGCTGTTTTCCATACAATTTGGAGTTGTCAAAAGCTGTATTTTAGTCTTGTTTTTCAGGACAAATACCTAAACATTCTTAAATCAAGATGCAGTTATTTGAGAAGCAAAACTTAAAACAAACAAAAACAAAACAAGTCTGCCAGTTGGGTAAAAAAATAAAAAGTTGGAATTAAACTTTAAATTAATTTTATTTTTATTTTTCTTACCCCATTGGCAGATTTTTTTCTTCTAAATTTAAGCATAAAATCTGATTTTCATAAAACATGACTTTATATGTGAAATGTGTCTTAATTTAAGAATATTTAGATTTTTTTACTGGAAAAACAAAAAAATACTGAGAAGAAAAGTTTTTTTTGCTTCTGAAACATTATAAAATGATCATAAATGTTCTCAATATGGTTTAATATGACATTTTATTCCAAAAAAATCTGTATAAATTATGATTTGTTTTGAGTGAAAAAAAAAAATCTAAGTATTTCCACAGAATATGATTAACAAAACTGTTGGTTCAGTTTACTTCCTTGGAATTCATATAAATTCCACTTAAGTAATTTACATAATTCATGCCACCTTTGTTCTGAATATGTTATCATATGTAAATGATTGTTGCCAAATGTTTGAGCTCATGATTGTCATAACAATTTGGGCAGTTTAGTTTCCATCTTTCATTTACCATTTACATAATAAGGATGGGAACCATCATGAAAAACTAAATTATGTATGTTTTGGGGAAATATACACATGACTAAAAATGCAAGTGGAATCATATTTGTTCATTGGAAACTACTAATTTAAAATTATGTTCTACTACATTACACTAAATTTAGGTGTTCTTTTAAACTTTGGATTTGTTAGAGTACGCAACAACAACAACTACAACTTTAAAAGAGTTCAAAAAACAAAAATAGATGACTTTGATGAGAATTTGATGAGTTTTAATATGAGTTTGATTATTGATCAATGGAAAATAAATTGCAAATATGGTCATTTAGAAATGGTCATGATTATGAAGTGACCATTATGAGCTCATTAACATATGACAGCCAGTATTTGCATATAGTCAGTATTCAGCGAGTGGACTAGATAGGAAGCTTTGTGTTATAAATGGTAAAATATCCCTTAATTAAAGATATTTACATTTATTCATTTAGCTGACGCTTTTATCCAAAGCGACTTACAATTGCTATATATGTCAGAGGTCGCACGCCTCTGGAGCAACTAGGGGTTAAGTGTCTTGCTCAGGGACACACTGGCGGTTCACAGTGGATTCGAACCCGGGTCTCCCACACCACAGGCATGCGTCTTATCCACTGCGCTAACACCACCCCATATTAAGTCGCAAAAGAGTTTTAAATAATGTTTTTCACTACATCTGTTAGCTTTTTTAGTTTTTGTGTTTGTTGCTGAGTATCCCAGGTCTCGGAAAGCGAACCCCCAGGACTCCGGCAGAATTGAGTCGACTCTCTCCCACTATTAGGAAAACAGTAAAGATCAAAGGAAGAGGAGAAGAGGGGAGGAAAAACAAAACGACTACAACCACCATGTTGTCATTTTATTCCAGACCATTAATCCTCTATTAGAGTCATCAAATGTTGTACAGCACATCGGGGACTTCGTCCACAAAACATGACGTTAAAGGGGTTTTTGCTTCTCTTTTTCTCTCTTGTTTTGCTGGATTCTCAAACTTAAGCGCACACACTTTGGAATGTAACTTGGATATGTTTCTGGAAACCAAAAATCACACATAAAGGACAGAATAAACACAACTAGATTAGTTACATGTGTTATGTGTGTGTGCGTGTGTGTGTGTGTGTGTATTTATAGTGGGCGATGGACTGAAACAGACCACTGTCATAATCCAATATGAAGGAAGATGCAGAGTTTCATTTAATTTGATTGGGCAGACATGTGTTCTATTTTATCCGAGCAGAGGAGGACAGCTGGATATCAGTTTTTAATATATGGAATGCTTTGCAATGAGTTAGATCATCTGTGTTTTTAATCCAGTTAATTGGCCTTGATTCTTCTCATAGGACAGGAGGGAACTTTTATGAATGGTGTACCACAAGAAAATGTCCTGGAATTGAGGCTCACGTCGACTCTGGCCTTGGTCAAGTTGAGCTTTGTGTATCTCCAAGGCAGAGACATTCTCAGTTACATGAACCCACTCATTGAATCTGTAAGATCACTGTGGTGTCACATTCTCAGATGTGCTGAACAAAATGAGGCAGTCGTTATTGTAAAGTCAACTATTGTCATGACAAAGCAACATTTTGAAGAGAGTCTTGAATGCTAAAATATCTGGTTTAAAGTAATAGCTCACCCAAACATTCAATGAAAATGTACTCACCTTCAGGCCATTCAATATGGAAATGAGTTTGTTTCTTACAACTTGTCAAGTGAAAAGCTCCATGTTTTTAAGAAACAAATCAATCATTAAGATGTTTTTAACTTCAAACCATTGCTAAATTACAAATCTTATATCCTTAATATTGCTTCCTCCTGTGAAAATGTGTTTTTTTAATGAATAAATGATGACAGAATTTTCATTTCTGGGTGAACTATCCCTTTAAGTATGTACAAATTACGTAGGGTATGATTCTTCAAAAGCAGTGCAGAGGCAGAGAAATCATTCACTGGCATTGTAGCTCTCCGCACATTGTTCGGAATGACTCCCCTGAGCCAGTTTGGCATGAGAAGCAATACTTTGGGCTCCACTGAGGATCAGATTGTGTGGTTCTCTTTCTCTCTCTCACACACACATGCTCAATACAGTTATGAATACATAAATAAGTTTTGGTTTTAGCTCGGCTGAGCCAGTGTTCATTCCCAGTATGTCCTTGCCTTTGGATCTATATCTTGCTTGAATGACTGAATAACACTTTAAGGCATTATTTGACATGCCTAGTAGCTTGTGCTCGCCAGTGGGCAGTTAATGGAAGTGTTTTTAGACTGTTTCTAATCACACAAACACTTTGAGTCGAACACTGTTAGATTTTAATGTTGCATATTTTCATTTGCACTAAGGTTGGACAAAATGGATAGATGGTTGGATGGCTGGATAGATCAGTTTATTAAAAAAATTTAGGAATTTGGCAAGCACAAAGACAGAACGCGTCTCCGAGATGAAACAGAGCTGTTCGTGTGAAAGGCAAATGACATGTAGGCATATATATATATATATATATATATATATATATATATAGCCTACAAAAAAATCTTATGCATTGCAATCCTTTGATTTTTAATATTTGGCATGTTTGTGTGCTGCTGTCCCTGTGTTTAATAAGCAGGGTGTACGTGCTTTAAATAAAAAGAAAAAACATTGCGCCAGACTTTAGACCATGTTTGAGCTGGTCTATGGCGCAGTCTATTTTCAGCTCCTTAAAATAGCATTGCGCTAGCAATGCGCCTGAACACAGCTCTTTTTTAGACCAGCACGCCCATGGGCGCAAAAATGAGTGCAAATTCATTTGCTAATTAAACGACATGACGCTGGACGGGAAAATGCGAATGGCGCTGGACTGAAAATAGCAAACACACTTGTGCTGCGCCTTGCGTCGCATTGTGCCGGGTGTATGATAGGGCCCTTAATGTCCACTTCCTGTGCATGGGGTGTGGTCAATTCAAATTCACACTTAATTCAATTCAGAAATTTGAACAACCAATTTTAAAATTGATCTTTAAAAATGTGAGCTTTAGATCTTTTAAATTACAAATTGTTTGTCGACTTCCATTGTATGAAATTTACAGTAAACACATTTAAAAATTGTATAAACTGAGTCAAATAATTTTCTTGAAATATTCAATAGCATGATATAGACAGTTTAGAGCTTAGGTTGTATTTAATAACCCAGGACTGTTCCTGGCAAATATTTCAGGAGATAACTTTGAAGGATGTAACAGGACATGAGTTGCGTGACATGCAGGTGTTTAGCTTCATGCTAATAACTTCTATTATGAGGCAAACCTGTCAGAGGAGAATGACGTAACGCTTACAGCTGCACGCTATTCATGTGGATGGCCAAAAAAGAGACGGAAATGAATGAAAACTTCGCCACTAGTCTTGCGAAGGTATGGGGCTCACGGGTTGGTTGTTATGTAGGGATTAGATTCACTCAGAAGGCATGAATAGTGTGGACACAATCATGTGGAGGAAGCCCTTAACATACAGCCAATGCACTGACACGGACCAAAAATTATGTTATTTTTATTGCATTACTGCTGCTCTTGTCCAAGATAAACAGTGTTACCACAATCAGATAAACAGATGAACATACATATGTGTCTGCGAGAGAGAGCCGGCAGTGAAAGCATCCCAGATGAATGCGTCTAGCTTGGCTGTGCATCAGAGAGAAATCTCAATTCCGGTGGGAATGTTGGATAAAAACATGGTCACGGTACATCCAGACGTACCACCATAAATTCTCAGTTTCCCTACATTAGAGCACTTTCCTTTACACACAGTTACACCCGGTCAAGCTGCCAGTGACCTGACTCTGTTTTGTGGCTTCTGCTGCCTTTGTTTTCGGGGCTCTGATATTGTTCTTGGAAACAGCAAAACCCTGCTGACTCACTTTCGGGAAAACGTGCGAGAGTGTGTGTATGTTTTTGTAAGTGTGTGTGCATGTTATGTCACAAGCTAGAGTCGTCATTGTAGCTACCAGACTCAACATCAGCTGTATTCAGTGAATTTGCGTGTGTGGTGAAAGAAGGGGTTTTTGTTGTCTGTTTTAGATTAGGAACAAAATTAGTAATATGCATCGATGGGTTACTTTACTTTTACAATTAAAATGAAACAAATTGCTAAAAGTGTTTTAAGTAAGTAAAGACATTTTAAAGGGTTACTCCACCCCAAAATGAAAAGTTTGTCATTAATCACTTATCCTCATGTCGTTCCAAACCCATAAAAGCTTTGTTTGTCTTCAGAACATAATTTAAGATATTTCGGACGAAAACCGGGAGTACCTTGATAGTGTAATTTACTTGGCAGTCTATGGGACAGTCACAAGCCACCCTGTTTTCATTCGTAATATTGTGTTCCGAAGATGAATTAAGATTTTATGGGTTTACAACCACATGGGGCTAAGTGATTAATGACAAAATTTTCATTTTGGGCTGGAGTATCCCTTTAAATGATGATTTACATATTAATCAAATTTTAAAATGTAAAACATGTAAATGCACTTACTATGTAGCCGTAAAACAAGCAACTATCAGGTGTAAATCTAAAACATAAGTTACGTTATTGTTACATCAATTAAAAAAAAGGTTTGTTTCGTTGTTACTTTTTATGGGAAGTAATGTATAATGTGTAACTGAAGTAGTATGGTATAAACATTTATAAAGATACATTTTTGTTTTTTTTTGTTAAAAGTAACTAAATTTGTTGCTATTTTTTCAGGAAGTAATGTTACATTCTCTGGTGTTATGGTGTAAATACAAAAAAGCAGGTTGAATTACTGTTACTTGTAATGGAAAGTAACACATTTTGTTTCATTGTTGCTTTTGTATACAAATAATGGGAAACTGAAGTGGTTTTTGAAAAGTACCAAGTATGTTTTTGTTACTCCTATGAAAAAGTAACACCATTTTTGCTATTGTTTTTCCCCCCTCAGGAAAATGTTCTCAGGTGTTAACTTGTTGCATTATTGTTACTTCTAATGAAAAGTATTGTATAGAACTATTGTATAGAAATAATGAGTAACTAGAGTGGTATAGTATAAATACGAAAAAGTTATGAGTTACATTATTGTTACTTCTATTAAAAAAGTAACCAAATGTATGCCATTGTTGTTTTCCAGGAAGAAACATGTTACATTATCAGGTGTTTGGTGTATACACTAAAAATAACGTATCAGATTACTGTTACTTCTAATGAAAAATAACACAATTTGTTTCAGTGTTGATTTTCTATAGAAATAACAAGTAACTAGAGAGCTATGTTGTAAATGAGAAAAGTAGAAAGTTACATTTTTGTTACGCTTGTTAAAAAGTTACAATTTTTGCTACAGTATTTCAGGTGTAATGGCCTAAATACTGACAAGAACATGTCATAATAAAAAGTAATATATTTTGTTTTAATTGTTGCTTTGTATTGAATTTAACAAGTTATTATGGGGCCAATTCTAAGTTACGATAACGGTGTAATGGTCACCTTTTCATTACTCCTAATAAACATTTATGAATATATATTGCGTTATATGACATTAAATGAAAACAAGGTGTTTCAGAACCTAAATGAGCCTCAGAATAAGTGACTCTTATCTCCTGAGATTAAGTGACTCTTGCACTAGTCAATTCACACAGCAATGTGAGGTTTTGTTAGCTTTATCTAACTTCTGGGAACAATATGTCCCTAAATTACTGCTAAATAAACCCACATACTCACCCCTCAGCAAATTCGCACACATTTCTGAACATGTTTCCAGCACTAGCCAGACGGCCCGAGGAAAACCCCTCGATTGTCAGCACCACAGACGGTTCGTGTTGTTGTGTGAGACAGAAACGCAGGAATGAGAGAGACAGAAAGTGGAGTGAGACTTTAGAAGGAGAGTTGGCAGGACAGGCATCCCTAAACAAAAGGGTTGGGGTGGGTGGGTGGGGGGGGGGTTGTTTGGAGAGGGGCGCGTGGTTGTGCAATTTTAATTCAAAGCAGGTTTTACGCGGCTGATGTTGCAACCGGCCGCATGTGGCCTCTCGTTCTGTCTCTGGCCTCTCTCTGTTTCTCTTTCTCTTTGTGGTGGAGAGCGGTCAAGCAGCTGGCGGCCTAAGGAGAAAAATGTGTGACGTTTGGGCCGTGTCTCAGGGGATTTCACTTGTTTTTTTCCCAAGGCCGGAGGGTTTAATTATTTACCATAGAAGCACATTCATTAATAAAAGTGAAAGGGATTTATCAAGATTAAAAACCACCACCGTTATTTTCACAATCAAGAACATGAACAGAAGAAATTATATATTTTACAATGGATTGTCATTTTTTTTAATCATTTAGTTGATGGATTTTTAATCATTTCTGGTGGACATAAAAATAAAAAATAAAAAAAAAAACATGTTGTGAAAAGATGCATGATCTACTTTAGGATATATTGGCCAATGCATCACAAGTATGTGATGTGTTCGATATTATGTTACTGTGGCAGTAAATGTATGTACCGTAAAAGTTTATAGTTTAACTTACTTGAACTAACTTGCATCCAAGGGTTTTTTTTACAAACTGTTGCTCTTTTCTTCATTTCTACCGTGACAATAGACCTGAGAGCCCATTTTTTGGTGATTGAGAAAACCCAAAGTAATAAATCAAATCAAATAAAGAATTAAGTAAAATAACATTTAAAATAAATACAAAACAAAATAGAAAATAAAATATAGGGTAAAATATAAATAAAATAAAATAAATGAAAACGAAAATTTTAGTATTTGCAACCAACTATAATATATTGAAGCCATAGCATTAAAATTACTAAAAGTGAAATAAAAATTAAATAAAAGCTACATAGAAATATAATAGAAATGTAACTGAAAATTAAAATGAACAATGGAAATATAAAAATAAATGCTAATTCAAAATAATAAAGCTATAATAGTGTATAAATACTGCTAAAACAACACTTATGTAGCTTGAAACATTTGTCATGTGCACATAAAGTATGTTTTGGACAGACAGTATGGTACACAAACTTTATTTCTATTTCTCATAACCTTGTTTTGTTTAGGCAGTTTAGGCTAAATATGGAGTCTGTTTAAGCTCAGGAACTGTTGGTGTACCTTTAAGGAGAATTTGTCTTTCTGATAAGTCTCAGCAGAGGTCAGCAGGGGTCAAGGACGGGATGCCAGGGTGGTCTCATTCAAAGGTCGTTCAGGTCTTCAAAGAGGAAATGTTCACTCAACAGGCTGTGAGTCATCCCTGTTATAAAGTGAACAAGAATTAGCTAATGATAATTTGTATGTGTTTTACAGATCAGACATGTTCACATTTCTCATTTAATGAATAATTAATAAGTTGAAACCTGTACTGTAATTGACACTACAATGTATTGTAAAATATGTAATTTGTTTGTTTGAGCATCCAAATTAGTAAAAAATGACACACTTTACCTTAAATAAATCAGTCTAATGATTCTGATATTCACTTCAAGCAGAAAGTGCATTTCAATAAATATTAAAGTGAAATGACTATTTATTTTCCCTCCTTTTCCAATGAATCTCTTGTTTCATCTCATCTCATGTTTCTATTTTCCTGGACCTCATTCAGAACAGAGAGTGTGTGAGTGTAAGTGTGGGAGAATGCAAGCGAAAGTAGCCTCGGGCTGAAGGGGGGCGTGGGGTCCCATCTGTCCTGCACAGATGGCCGATGTGTTGGGTTAGGAGAGCAGTTCGACCTGCCCGTCACTGGGTCGTCTGTCATGTCTGATCTGAATTGGGTCTGGTCTGGAATCTGAGGGTCAAATCTGATCTATGAAGGTTTGAATGGTGCCAGCGGTCTAGAAAGCATAATAATTTCATTTCAAAATATATTCAAATAGAAAACAGTTATTTTAATCTGTAATAATATTTCACAATACTACTGATTTTACTGCATTTTTGATTAGCTTTGGTGAGCATAAAATAGTAATTTGATATGAGAAAGTGAAGTACAAGTTTTGCATAATCCCATTACCTCACCTCTTGTTTATTTGTACGTTCATTGACTTTGTTTGCATGTTTCCACTATACGAGTGAGCAAGTCACATCATGTCGATAACTTAAAATGCTGAGGGGTGAATAAAATTTCACTGCCTGTCAGCAGCTTCCTCGATGTGATTTGTGTCTATAGCTGTTGACGTTGATGCCCGGCCAGAACAACGACTGGAACGACACAAACCTTGGCACCAAACACACAGAGATAGGCTGAGAATTTGACTGCAAGGAAAATAGATAAACAGATATGGGATGGAGTATATGAGGGCCCCTCTTGCCCCCAATAGAATGCCCATTGCTCCAGATATCCCCCCTCTGCAGGCGGATTACAGTAATAAGCACCTTACAGTTTGATGAGGGGTTGAACATATGACCTCATTCAATCACAATAGACCCCATTATTGTAGAGCTGTGGGGTTAAGACTGAGGCTATAAGGGGGTTTGTGTTTGTGTATGTGTAGTATATTGTGTTTGTGTATAAATTATTCTGTCATCACTTAACCAAACTATTAGCCATTGGTAGCCATTGACTTCCATAGTATGGAGACAAAAAAGAAAAAAAATAATAATATTATAGAAGCCAATGGCTTCCAACAACTGATCATGAACATTCTTCAAAATATCTTCTTTTGTGTTCAACATGAGAAAGGTGCTTAGATGGTTTTTATACTGTACAAACTGTATATTCTATCGGCTTTCACCAACCCTACACCTAACCCTAACCCTCACAGGAAACTTTGTGCATTTTTACTTTCTCAAAAAGTAAGCGTTTTGATAAATGGGGACATGTGTTATGTCCTCATAAGTCACCCTCTCTTTGTAATACCTGTGTCATACCCATGTCATTATACAGAGTTGTGTCCTGATATGTCACAAAAACAAGAGCACACACATAGGTTCAAGTCCTGATCCCATTCCCCTTTCTGTCCCGGTAATTTCCTGCTTGGGAATCACATTGTCAATGGTTAACAGCTACTATACTGTTTGTTGACTTCTTCTGTTGAGTCAATCAGCCGTTTCTGTCTTTAATGGGCTCTACAGTGTACTGTGTCGGTGCCCAGGTAGTGGTGACATTTTAGCCAGACCTTTACTTAATAAACTAATACCTTCTGAGAAATAATGCTGTAAGTTAATGATTCCTGGACTCTCTGAGATGTTTAGACAGACGTTGGCACCAAGTGAGGATCCCTGCCGTCCACCTGTCTGTCTAAGGGACATGGATTTCAAGGTATCTGTGACGGGGCATGACAGACAGTAAGAGATCTCTTTCTGATTATGCGTTCTCCTGAAATCACTTCCTTCTCATGTACTTGGTTGTAATTCAACAAGTGCTGAAGGAATCGCCAGACTGGCTCCAAACAGTGGCCCCTGAGGCTCGGGTTTCACATCAGACAGAGTCACCTGATCGCTTGAGAACTATCTGTGTGGTAAAATACTGTGATTTACTGTGAGTGTGAATCAACAGTCTCCGCTGGGTTGGAAATCAAAACTCCATTACACTGTTTGCCAACCAACAGAGAATTTTGATATGCACTTGTCTTGTCAAAATGTTTTGGAACCTGGAGTGCAGTAGAACTAATTTGGGTGAATTATTTAGGTTTTTAATTCCATAAACAATGTTTTCTCGTTGGATCTGATCCTTTAATAACATACAGCATCACTGACGGGCGGATCATTTTCTCGTCCGTTGAGCCCAACTATTGATATTCGTGAGCTTTAGCCATTCAGTCTGGGTCTGTGTGGTAAACACAGACATTAAGAAAATGTCCTCATCACATTCCATGGATGTTAAATGGATGACCTGCCAGTAGCAGTTGCAGTATTTCCTATTAAAACAGGAAGCTGAGGCAGTTTTCAAAGAGCTTCCCAGCTAGCCAAGTCAAGTTTATTTGTCTTTTTAATATATTTATTTAAGGAAATTTTAGGGTTATTTATGAATATAGTATGTATTATTGTTTTGAATGAGCTTTTTAAAAGTATTTTTGTTGTAATATAATTTTAGTTTAGGTTTTAGAAATTATTTCATGCTCTTTTATCGTTTGTATTCATTTTTTACTTCTTCTAATTCTAGTAACCTTGAATTTATAGCACTTTTTTAGCACTTCAACTTAATCTTATTCATTTAACTTTGGTTCCAAGGCGACTAATCAACTTTATTTTTTACTTTTTTTTTATGTATTATTTTTTCAGCTTAAATTCATTTAACAAAAAGGAAATAACATAGATTTTTATTTTTAGTTAACAATATCAGCACTGCACGTAATAACATTTTAGTCCACCTTAATATCAGATAATGCATATTTTCATGTTGCAGAAACCTTTTATGCAATTTGTTATATGGAATTTTTTCATCTTTAAAAATGTGTTGTGAATGTATACATTATGTTATTATGACATAATTACATAACAACATAACATATACCAAACATGCAAAATTTTTGTTTTATTTTATTTTATTTTATTTTATTTTATTTCACTCAGTCGGAGTACTTTAGCAAATAAGTCGAAATAAAAAATACATGTACTAAAGCTCATAAAAACTTAAATTTTTTATTAATGGCACAACAGTTAAAACTGCAGGATAAACATCTCATTCTGTTGCTTGTTTCTACTTTGATTTGAGCCAAATTCCCATGATACTGTTGTATTCTGTGCATTGATGCATGCATTATATTCTTGATCCTCCCTTAAGGCGCATACAGTAACTGACTCTAGAGAGGAGAATCATTTGGGCGTTATCTAATGCTTAAAATGTCACAATAGCTGCAACAACACAACAATATAGTGCATTGAGAGTGTTTGTGTTGAAATAGAGCTTGTCCTACAGAAACTGAGTGATGGCACACTTTGATTTGAACTTATTGATTTGTTTGCACATGTCTGTATTGTTTACAGCCAGAACTGCAAGTGCTGCTATTCATGTGAATGAAAGCTGACTCTCCAGACTGTGTTTGTTCAGCATTGAATTCTTCCATCTATATAAACAGGACATGAAAAATATAGTCTGATAAATATGTTAAGTAGCCTGATTTTACTACCCCACACCGTTAGTGTGAAAATGTGTAGCACTCTGCAAACTGTGTATGCACATTGAGTATGGTTTATACTCTATAAAGTATATAGCTTCTCTATGGACTTCAAATGAACCACTAATTAATTACTGATATGGCAACACATGCTAAGTAGAGCATTCCAGTGTTATTTTAGTATTGATGAGATGTTATAATTAAAAAAAAAAAAATTCACCCAATGTCTATCGAATTTGAGGTACATTTTTTCAAGTTTTTTATGTTGTTTATTTGTGTATGTGGTGTTTTTTTTTATTTGCTTTTGGACAAAACGTGTGGCAATCCATTAATCAACACCATTGCTGAGTAATTTCTCATTAAAACTATAGTTTCCCAATAGCAGTCCCAGAAACGTTGTTTGAAACTGCCCTTGGTTTACTATGTCACAAAATGCAATAACCCATCATGTAAAGGGAAAGATTCCTATGGTTAGCAAATCCTTCTCTGTATTTATACAAACACGGCGCACATAGAGATCATAACTACATTAAACTGATTATTAAGTTTTGAATATGGATATTTTTCTTACAAAAATGCATCTCTTCGCTACAGGAGACCTTTGTTCACCCCCCGGAGCCATGTGAGACACTTTTTTTAGTGGATGAGCTTTTTATTAAACTTCTCATGGACCGATGCAGTGCAACACCCTCTGAGTTGCATCAAACAGCTTGAAAGATCACAGACCATTTTAAAAATAACTCCAACTGAATTCATCTGAAAGAAGAAAGTCATATACACCTAGGATGATTTCAGCGTGAGTCATTTATGGCTTAATTTTCATTTATGGCTATGTACAAACAGGTGTGTGTGTGTGTGTGTGTGTGTGTGTGTGTGTGTGTGTGTGTGTGTGTGTGTGTGTGTGTGTGTGTGTGTGTGTATATATATATATATATATATATATATATAATGACTATACTGTAACATAAATGACTATACTGATATATATACTTTGTCAAAATACTAAATAAATAAATGCAGTCAGAATAGAAAAAAAACACAATATTTTATATATTGTGTATGTAGTCTGTATATCTTATTTTTTTACTTTTTTTCTTTATTACTTTTTATTATTATTACATTTTCTATCATTTTTATCTTTCTTTTTTTCTTTTTTTTATCAAGTCGCATATTTATATTATTTGTCAATAGAATATAGGGTTGCAAATTGGCGAAAGATTCTGGAAATTTCTTCAAATGTTCCACTCTTTTGCAACCCTATTGCCATATACAGTATAAAAATATGCACTTCATTTAATCTGTAATCTGAAGAGTGGTGTCTTTAACTTTTGTGTTGACATCTGCATAAATAAACAACTAATGGCAGCACTTGAGAATTACACATCTAATAACAACATTCCAGACGCTTCCTAAATCTCCATGTCCACTCACATTCCTCTTCCATGCCTGCGAGCGCCTATCCCTGACCCGTCATTTACTAAAGCCCTAAACCAGTTAAAGTGCTTTAGACGCAGTTTACACAGTCAAAGCCCTGCATTACTTCTACACATCATTGACCTGATTGTGTTTATGTCTGTTGATTAGATTAGTGTGCTGCATTAGCAAGGTGTGGTGCTGGTTTAGTGGTGTGTTTATAACCTTCTTCCAGGGAGGTTACTTGTCAGCTAACTGGCCTAATGACTTTATTGCTGATCTTTACAGCACTGATGGCTATTTACCCAGCATCTGCTGGAGAGGGAGAGAGAAAGAAGAACTTTAATGTGCAAACTGCGTGCTAAATCAATCAGGAAGGAATTTGAAACGAGGCCGTCGACTTGAGTTTATTAGTAGGTGCAAGAATACACTTATTTTCAGTTCTGAAGACACTGTATGTAGTTTTGAGGGTTGTTCGTTGATATATATTTTTGAAATTTGTTGCATTATTGTGTTCACAGAATATTTTTGCAGGGATGTATGATAAGGTTTCACATTCTGTATCTGCATATAACGAATTTATTTATTTATTAAATGTAACATTTTACATTTTTTATGTTATTTGTTTTTTATCTTATTTATTTCAAAAATTAAATAAAATTAAAAATATAAATGCATTTAATTATTTTAATGTTAATTAATTTTAGTTTTAACTAGTAAATGTTTAGTTAACTACCTGGTAAAACTACCTGGGTTTTGTTAAAACTCATTTACATAGAATTTTTTAAATATATATTTTACTTTACTGCTGACAGTAAAGTACAGTTATATATGTAATATGATTTAAAGCGTTTCTCAATTATTGGTAACTAAATATAGTATATAGTATTTTTATTTATCCCAAAGTGACTTTGAAAGATGAGAGTTAATGATGACACAATGCACATCTTTGGGTGAATTAGTCCATTTAGACACACACTTTGAATTAATGCAATGTGTTTTTATAATAGCCATCGCTGTAGATGGAGGAACTCGAGTTAAGTTGTCAGGGATCTGCTCTGGCAGCTTTGTCTGTGTTGTCTTTGTTTAATGTCTCTTTGTTTGTCGTGTGTCTTCACACATTGCTTTGTCTTTGTTTATGCCTGCCATGTGTTCCTGTGGTCCCACCTCCTTGTTTCCCTTGGTCACTCCCTCTTGTTTAGGCCTTGTCTTGTCCTCATTTCTGTAATTTTCCTCTCCTGGTCCTTATGTACCTTCCTTCCTTTATATTGTGCTGTTTTTCCTCTTGTGGTTGCTGGTTCGTCTTGTTCAATAGAGACAGTTACTGACTTACTGCTCTATATACCAATCTTGCCCAGTTACTGTGTGTCCTTGTTGTAGTTTTTGCTCTTGATTTTTTCTTTTGGTTTAGCTCTTTAGTAATCTTGTTTATATTTAATTGTAATATCATATTTAGTTATTCATCAGTTGTTTCTACTCTTGAGCTATTTAGATTTTATACTTTAGATATTTTTCAGTCTAAACTTGGATACTTCCATTACATTTGTTGGTATTTTATATATATATATATATATATATATATATAATATTAATTAATTTATTTGTTTTTATTCACTTTTTACATCAAGTTGTTTCTCTTTGTGTTGCGCTGAGCAGTGTTGCTGTGTGGTCTTGAGTGGTGCCTTGTTGTGTATTCGTTTGTGCTGTGTGTTCACTACAGTCCTGCTGTACCTGCCTGTTGGTTCCCCTAGGCAGCCTGCCAACCAAGCCTAGTGCTGAGAACCGTATCTCTGATACTGCCTGCTTTGAGCTCCTTCACTCTTCTTGCATGCTCTGCTGTTTTCTGCTCTGGCTTTCTCCCCATCCTTCTGCCCAGATTTGACCAATGACTTACACTGTACCACAGACTGTCTACCTCTCCTGGCATTGATCTTTCCCTGCTGGTTGGAGCTGTCCCAAGATTGTCCACCCCTATGCTGTAAACTTGTGTGTTTTCACTAAATCTTGTTTCACTTACTCTACATTTGGGTCCCTTCCTTTGTCTGGAGACAGCACTTCTGATGTCCTTCAAAGCCGATAAAGGGCTGTTCAGAAAGTCTGAAACTCAGAGTGCGATCTAGTTATGTGCATAGGGCTCACACTGTTCAACCTACAGGCACCTCTGAATTACTGAATAACCAGATCGTGCTTCCCCAGTGATCTGCCTCCCATGGTGTCGTGGTTAGCCGCAATCACGGCCATGTACACCTTAAAGTGTAGAAGAGATAGGAGAGATAGGTGCCTGTCCAGGCCTCCTCGGAGGAAGGAGAGCACAGATCTGATACCACATCTCAGAGGGTCTTTTCCCTGGGAAGAACACAGATTCACAAAAACGTGCCACTTCAGGTCATACAGCCACCTCGTTGAGGGGGCTCTGGTCTGAGTAATGGTGTGCCCTTCCACCTAGAAAGGAGGTCCTTCCTCAAGGGAATTTGCCAGGGAGGAACTGATGCTATGAGCACAAGCTCCAAGAACCAGGCCCTGTTGGGCCAATAAGGGGGCACAAGCAGGAGCGGTTCTCCATCTTCCCTGACTGTGCACAGTGTCTGTGTCCACTTGCCTCCACTAGAACCTGTTGCTAGAGGAGATCCGCTACACTATTGAGGTCACCCAGGATATGAGCGGCATACAGAGACCTGAGTCTGTGCTGGCTCCAAAGTGCTTGCATTGGATCAAGGGTCGAAACCTCCTCAAGGCCAAAATCACTGTCAACAACTCCAGGCAACTGATATGCCAATGCAGCTGAGGGCCTGTCCAGACCCCCGATGATGCATGCCCATTGCACACATTGCCCCAGCCTGTCTTGGAAACATCTGTTGTAATAACAATGCATCTGGACACCTGTTCTAAGGGCACTCCTGCCTGTAGAAAAGAGATGCCCTCCCAAGGAGTGAAGCTTTGTGGCACAACGGTGTGATGTCCACACAATGTGAGCCATGACGCCCATCTCGGGACTCGGGTACGAAGCCAGTGCTGAAGCGGTCTCATATGCATTAGTCCCAGCTGCGTGGCCATGGCTGAGGACGCCATATGCCCCAGGAGCCCCTGAAAGTTTTTGAGAATGACCATTGTTCTCTGCTTGAGAGCCCTCAAACATTTCAGCACCGACTGAGCACAATCCTGAGAGAGGCGTGCAGTCATCGTAACCAAGTCCAATTCTACATGACAAAAGAGATATTCATCACAGGGGAGAGGTTGCTCTTTTCCAGTTGACCCAAAGTCCCAATTGCCTAGGTGGTTGAGGACCATGTCCCTGTGTGTGCAAACCATGAGTGAGCTTGGATCAGCCAGTCATCAAGGTAGTTGAGAATGTGAATGCTTACTTCCCTGAGAGGGGCAAGGGCAGCCTACGCTATCTTCTTAAAGATGTGAGGAGACAGGGACAGCCTGAAGGGAAGAACTTTATACTGATATGCCTGTCCTTTAAAGACAAACTGAAGAATCTGCCTGTGACTTGGTAGGACTGGGACATGATAGTATGCTTCCTTCAGGTCTATTGCCACAAACCAATCCTGATCTTTGAAACATGTTAATATGTGCTTGAGGGTTAACATTCTGAATGGAAGATTGTGAAGGGCTTGGTTCAGAGTCCTCAAATCCAGGATTGGACTGAGCCCCCCTTCTTTCTTGATTACAATGAAGTATGGGCTGTAAAACAAGAGAGCAAGACACTTAACCCCTAGTTGCTCCAGAGGCGTGCGACCTCTGACATATATAGCAATTGTAAGTCGCTTTGCATAAAAGCCTCAGCTAAATGAATAAAATGTAAATTAATAAATGTAAAACCCCTTCTTCATTTCGGGCAGGGGAAAAAGACTCAATTTCACCATTCTCGAGAAGGGTTGCAACCTCTGCCACAAAGAACAGCCACATTCTCGCTTCGTACTGAGGTAAACAGAATGCCCCTGAACTTGGGTGGGCGCCTTGAGAACTGAATCACATAGCCAAGCTGAATGGTTCTGAGGAGCCATCGGGAGGGATTGGAGAGGCTTAACAAAGCATAGGAACCATGTTCAACATACCTTGGGGAGGGTTCCTGTGGTTGAGCGGAGTGGAAGGTGCTGTGGTAGGAGGTAAAACATCCTGTAAAACACAACGTGCCTTGTCTGCACGGTCTGTTACATGTGCCACCAACGGATGAGGGAACATGAATATGCCAGTATGCATCATGGTGGCTGAGTGATAGACCCTTTGCATCTTATACTTGAGGAGACAGAGTGTCTGTCCAAACAAATTCCGATGAATGGCTCCAGCATCTGCAAATGGGAGGGCCAAAACACTCACGCTGTGTGTGACACCCAAAAAAGAAGGAGCATTCGGCTTTAAAAAACAGAATGGGTGAGCAGATGCCACACTAGCCTATTTATACCTAAATGTCCGGGGCGTGGCCAGCTATGCAAATTCTGCACACCCAATTTCATTGGCCTTTTCTCAAAGATGTCAGAGGTGTTTGGGCTCCCAAGAGTGACCCCTAGTATCGTACACTCGACACAGCGTCAGAGTGAACGACAGAAAGTCTATGGACCATAGAAATTCAAAGCAACATAGTTATTTGTTTTATTGCATTTGGTCAGTATGCAATTTATGGTGCCTTCAAGTCCTCCTGTGAAGTTAGAAGTTGTAAATACAATGTTAGGTGTGTTCAGATAACTTAAGATGGCAACTTAAAAATCAAGATGGCAATGTACCTTTTCTGCATAAAATTCAACAAGATTTTTTTTAACTCTACATCTACAAAATAGTGCATAAAGAATGTGTATGTGTGTTTAATGCAAGTTCTGAAGGTGCTGTAAATTGGAATGTTAACTGCATTTTAAACTGTACACTATTTTGATGTTTTACCTACAAATTGCATTAAATTTGCATTCATTTGACCAAATGTACTATTAATACAGATGCTGCATCATTGCATCCAATGACACGCCCCAAACTTTCCTGTTTTCCTCAACTTTCCCACTCATGATTACATCTTTGTGGTGATGTTTATGTGTGTTTAACTCATAAATGCAGTCTTTCCGACATGACTTGAATGCACCATTCTTAACCACACAGAACAGTTGTGACCCAGAAAACATGTGGGAACTTAATATGTTGTGTATTGGCTCTGCGGGTCTCTGAATTGGACAGTGGATGGAGTTTAATTGTGTTGCTCATTAAATCAGTAGATGTTGTGGTAATTCTGTGCAGTTTGTCAGCGAGTTCACAAAGCAGCAGCATCCCACATGTTCACTGCTGACAGCCAAAACATGGCCTTTGTCTTGATCTCACGTGTTAGTGTGGATTAACGTAATCATGGATGCTTAGAGGGAAACTGAGACGCTACACTGCGTGTGATAATGCTGATGGCAGATTTTGGGAGTCGCTCCCCCTCCCTTTCCACATGTTCCCAACCAGCATGTGCCCCTATTGGAGGTCCCGACTCTCCCTGCTCTGTCTCCATGGGAACTAATGACTCCTCCCCTTGTGCGGCGGCATGTGCGCTTGTTTGTGCTGAGCTGTAATCTCTGCCTCCTGCCGCGAGCATCTCTCAATGAGCCTGACAACAAGCAGACAGGATGATTTTACACACTACACACTCGGGGAATGAGTTAACAGTTTGTGGAAACTTTCTATGCATTTTGTAACTTGCCAACAACCAGCCAGAGGCCAGGGTTATTATAGTCAACTAAAACTAAAACCATAAAAACGTTACTTGAAATAAAATGAACAGTAACTGAATTAAATAAATTATTGAAAAAAAAGAGAAAATCATTTTTTAAAGTTAGCTAAAAATAAAGTCTAAAATGCACAATGATATTACTAAAACTTTAACTCAAAATGTATAAAAAAATAACATAAATACTGAATAATAGTGTATCTAACTATTTTTGCTTATGAGAAACTTGATATTGCCCCTTTGGTCTTGAGCAACTTTTTAAAATTTGGATGATGCCTTTGAACAGTTGTGTTTTTCTCTGTGCCACCCCATTCTCTCTGTAATCTGTTTTTGGGGGCCACTGTCTCTTTGTGTCACATCCTTGTAATCTGCTCTGGTTTTCTGTGCTCATCCAGACACAGACAAACATGTCTCATTAACATTAGCATGACACACACCAACTCACCCTGAGGTCACAATGGCTAGTGTATTTTGGGACACTACATCTGACTGAGCATATTTTTAAAGACTGGATCTCATGAGGTCATATTTCACCCTAAAATAAAATAAAATATTAATACATTTTTTAAAGTATTTTCATGAGCTTCACCCTAAATGTGTTCATTTCGTCTTCCACTTCACCTCCATATGAATTTTCTTTTCTTTTCTTTTCTTTTCTTTTCTTTTCTTTTCTTGTATTTTCATGAGATTCACCCTAAATGTTTCATTTAATCTTCCACTTCACCTCAATATGATGATTCAATTATTTATTTTATTTTATTTTATTTTTCTTAGATTAACCTTTTAATTTAATTTAATTTAATTTAATTTAATTTAATTTAATTTAATTTAATTTAATTTAATTTAATTTAATTTAATTTAATTTAATTTAATTTAATTTAATTTAATTTAATTTAATTTTCATGAGATTCACCATAAATGTTTTCATTGAATCTTCCACTCCACCTCTGTATAACACCATATATAACAAGGGCAGTTTTAGTGCAAGAACAGACATGGCAGTTCAGAACGGACCTGCTGCTCTTCTTTCGTTATAGTTTGTAACATATTCAATATATAACCCCTTTGTAAGGGTTGCTTGCAAGGAACGGTAAAAATCACTCATGCTTTGTTTTTGTTTTTTTTAGATCTCTAATCCACAGAAAGAGTAGGATTAAATTTGACGCTGAAATCCTATTTGGCTGAACTTCCTTGTAGATCTTCTCTGAGAGCATTATGTCAAAATAAGTGACTCAGTGTGTTATGCATTCATGCTCAATGAACTTTCATTTTAATGTCATAAGCTTCTTAATGTCGAGTTTTAAAAGAGATTGAAAAAGTAAAAGACAGACTGAAAAGAATAAGAATGAACCTTTTATAGATCAGTCCTACCATAGTTTATACACTTCAGCAAAACTTCTTAGATGAGGTCTGTCCTTTTGCTTTTTTATGTAGCTGAACATAATACTTTCATTTAATGCACTCCACCAAAGCTGAAATTCCTAAGATGCATCAGAAAATCCTCTCAGGAAAGATTCTCTCAGTTTATTCCTGGCCTGATGACACATTCTGATGACGCTCGTCTTCATTTTTCCACAGTGGACGTCACGGCCCACATGACTATGAGCAGTGAATCTCACAGAACATCTCTCATCCTTTTTTGACCCAAAAAAAGTAGAAGAAAAAAAAAGAAAATGTATTTTGCCTAAATGTTTATTTTTTGCATTGTGACATTCTTTTCATCACAGTTAAAGTGTAACTAAACCCCTGCTCAGAGCCTGACTCCACCCACTGACAATATTTGAAAAATGCTGAAAAGTGGGCAGATCACAGCGGAGATAGAGGGGATGAACCTAGGGCGGGGCTGAGCGAGTGCGGCGTGATCCTGAGACTCGCAGTGACGGATTGATTGACAGCTGCTGTCAGAGACGCTAAAATGGAGAGTGACTGTAGTGACGCAAGTAGCTTTGCAACAGAGCGATCATTTGAAGTAGAGGACTTTTCTCCCCCACTTTCACCTGAAGTGGAGGGTGTCGAGGTGTCTGTTCATATTAATTCCAGCCGCTGGCTCAAACTGCGGTCTTACCTCCCGCACCGCGTCGCTTTTCAGCCCGAGCTGTGTGGAGAATCCCATTTCCACCTCCATTGCGTTGGAGAAGCAATCCCGTGTAAAATGCAGTTTGCACACTTGAGCTCTAGGTGGGAACTCACGGTCTTCCAGGCCAAGTGCATGCAACCACTGGCGCTTAATTTTAAAGTCTGCTGGAAAACTATGCAGTTCAGCAGTTCTGTCGCAACCAGCAACACACCTCCGTACCATCCTGACCACTGTACTAAATACAGATAAATCTACGCTAACTTGAAGATCTAAATAACTATATAATTGCTATGCTAAATAGATGCTATAATAGTCTATCCTGGTCGTTACCAATACTCGCAATTCCAGCTCCTGAGTCCTGACTCACTACAGTGATTTTGATGGTTTTATACTGTCAAGGGCAAGGGCGTGTTAGCTCGTACCAAGGGGTGTGGTGAGCTGGAAACTGCTTACGTCACCTGCCACCGCTTACGTCACTTGCCACCGCAACATCCAATAGGAAAAATCAACTGCAGTAGCCACCGTTCAACCTGAAGAGGGCAGCACTCACACGTTTTTACACCATATATTTTAGAATTAAAACACTTTATACTCAAATGTCAAAAAAGTTACTCGAATCAATGAACAGCACTAATAAAGCCCCATTCTTACAGATCATTAACTAAAAAAAGTTGGTTTAGGGTTTAGTTACTCTTTAAATACAGTCTCCCCATACTGCAGTACCATTTTTGTCATGCATAACAAACACAAATGTACAGTTGTAAAGTGCATTCATAATGGTACAGTAGTAGCTGTATGCTTATTATTTTATCATATATTACTTTTTCTTTTATAACATTTTATGACCTTTTATGACAGTTTTTATTGTTTTATGACATTTTATCATTTCATTATTTTATTAAAAGTATTTCACAATTGTAGAGTATTGTAGAGTAATAATAACCCTGCTATAATCACCCTTATTTGGGAGGAAATCATTAAAATATTTTGAAAATAACGTCACAATAAAAAAATATATATATATTATTTATAAATATTGTAACTTATTTTTATGAAGTATGTTCACATAGTATGGTTACTTATATGTTTATTTCATTTTATTATTTCATTTTTTTAAAAATTGTATTTTATTTTTATTTTTTTAATACGATTTCACTGTAATTCATTATAGTGAATAATATGTGGGGAGGAAATCATGAAAATTAACATGAAAATAATGTCACAATGTAAAACGCTTTGTTTATAAAAAAAAATCGAATTCATTCATTATTTGTTATTTTGATGCTATGCACAGTTTACCTAGTTAGATTCTGATTGGGCCCCGTGGACTCATGCCCATTATGCAATCCAATTGAATTTCCATTAGAGTTCAGTGGTACATGATTGATGAGGGGCTCTTTGTGATGTCATCAGCCTCGCTACATGCTAATGTGATTAGCATCACTGACATCACTTTCGGTGTCGTCATACATGCTGTTCTCTTTTCATCTTTCTCTCACTGTCTCTCTCTTGCTTCTCTTTTCTCCTTCTACACAACGTTCGACTCTAAAAATTCCTCAAAACCATTATCTCCTTTGTTGTGTCTCTGTTTTCTCTCCTGTGCTTTCCATTTTTGGCATTGTCTTTTTTCTCTCTCAACATTCACTTTTAATGTAACTCACACGACTGAAGTGTTCTGCAATGAATCTGTCTCTCTCTATATATATATATCTGTCTTTCTCTGTCTCTGGATCTCTTTTTTTCCTGATGTCATAGCCTGTGGAGCCGTATTACCCACAGAACTCAGTTCCCACAGAGAAAGAAAACGAAATAAGCCACAATTTTGCCGTATGCAGAATCTAATTTAGCATGACCGAAGCCTCGCTCATTCATTTGAGGCCTACAATCTCTCTGGCGCTCTCTAGCCAGCTCTTATGTGGAACTTGGCCATGATGCTTGTTTTGCTATAAATGGTTTTTTTTTCTTTACCTGAGGAATGCTCACACACATATATACAGTATACATACATATATATATATATATATATATATATATATATATATATATATATATACACACACACACACACATAAATATTTAATTGCCATAAATTCACTGGAATTTCACTGGAATTTCATGTTTAAACTTTACCTACCCTGACTGTGACTGTGAGTTAATATATTGTGCTTTGCTTTCTAACTCACCGTAGAAGAGACATCACACACCCATCGCTAACAAACTTGTGTCTTCCTCACTCTGTTTCTGGTTGTGGCGTTTTTGCTGGGAATTCACGGTGGCCCACACAAGATGTCTATTCCCGTGGAGGAGAAGTAACAAGCAGTTCAGGCATCAAATATTTACCTTTCTCTGAATTCTCCTCGAGCGGAGCGCTGTGGCTGTGAGAGGTGGTTTGCTGTGTGCATGCTTGCTTATCTTAAAGGAACAGTTCACTAAAAAAATCATTCACTCACCCTCAAACATACAAACCTGTATGATTTGTGATTCCTTTGTGAAACACAAAAGGGATAGTTCACCCAAAAACAAAAATTCGAAAATCCGAGAGACTTCTGACCCTCCATAGACAGCAACGCAACTGACACGTTCAAAGCCAAGAAACGTAGTAAGAACATAGTTAAAACAGACCATGTGACATCAGTGATTCAACCGCAATGTTATGAAGCTACGAGAATGCTTTTTGTGTTCAAAGAAAACAAAAATAATGACTTAATTCAACATGAGGGCATGTAATTTATGCCAGAATTTTCATTTTAAGGAGGACTATCCCTTTAACCATCAAGACTGCAAGAGATCAAGACTATCAAGCTTGAAAGCAGAATTTACTTTGAAAACCAACTTGACCATAAACAGCATGGATATACAGCAACAAAACATATACACATCAGATTTCTTGTCTTTTTAGCACAGGTTGTGAAGCAATTTTTACACCTGGAAACCTTTTTTGTGTTCCAATTATAGTGCGTATTAAGAACAAAATATATGTTTGAAAGTATATATAGTGTGTTGGTGCATAAAAGCAATCAGCTGGTTTCCTCCTTCACACAATCTCTGTTTCTCTCCCGTTCTTTTTGTCCCTCAGAGTTTCATCTGCAATCCTCTTTCTTGGCAGATATGCTCCTGAGCGCTCATCAGCCATTTGACTTCCATTAGCCTGCAGTGAAAGTATGCCCACACTTTTACTATAGAAACCACCCGCATAGAAAACCACCTTCCAGCTCTTGTTTAAGTCTAAATCGGTGAGTCTGCTGAATTATCTTATGCCAAAAGATAATTTAGCGAACCTGAGACTTTTAAACAAATCTAAACTAATCAGATAACTTCTTAGGAAACAGTAGATCCCCACAGCTGGTCTTTTCAATGCTTTTAAGTCATTCAAATCAGTTATAATCACACTATTGTGCGTCAGCTGGCGTCTTCTTATTACTGAGCTGTAATCTCTGCCTCCTGCCGCGAGCATCTCTCAATGAGCCTGACAACAAGCAGACAGGATGATTTTACACACTACACACTCGGGGAATGAGTTAACAGTTTGTGGAAACTTTCTATGCATTTTGTAACTTGCCAACAACCAGCCAGAGGCCAGGGTTATTATAGTCAACTAAAACTAAAACCATAAAAACGTTACTTGAAATAAAATGAACAGTAACTGAATTAAATAAATTATTGAAAAAAAAGAGAAAATCATTTTTTAAAGTTAGCTAAAAATAAAGTCTAAAATGCACAATGATATTACTAAAACTTTAACTCAAAATGTATAAAAAAATAACATAAATACTGAATAATAGTGTATCTAACTATTTTTGCTTATGAGAAACTTGATATTGCCCCTTTGGTCTTGAGCAACTTTTTAAAATTTGGATGATGCCTTTGAACAGTTGTGTTTTTCTCTGTGCCACCCCATTCTCTCTGTAATCTGTTTTTGGGGGCCACTGTCTCTTTGTGTCACATCCTTGTAATCTGCTCTGGTTTTCTGTGCTCATCCAGACACAGACAAACATGTCTCATTAACATTAGCATGACACACACCAACTCACCCTGAGGTCACAATGGCTAGTGTATTTTGGGACACTACATCTGACTGAGCATATTTTTAAAGACTGGATCTCATGAGGTCATATTTCACCCTAAAATAAAATAAAATATTAATACATTTTTTAAAGTATTTTCATGAGCTTCACCCTAAATGTGTTCATTTCGTCTTCCACTTCACCTCCATATGAATTTTCTTTTCTTTTCTTTTCTTTTCTTTTCTTTTCTTTTCTTGTATTTTCATGAGATTCACCCTAAATGTTTCATTTAATCTTCCACTTCACCTCAATATGATGATTCAATTATTTATTTTATTTTATTTTATTTTTCTTAGATTAACCTTAATTTAATTTAATTTAATTTAATTTAATTTAATTTAATTTAATTTAATTTAATTTAATTTAATTTAATTTAATTTAATTTAATTTTCATGAGATTCACCATAAATGTTTTCATTGAATCTTCCACTCCACCTCTGTATAACACCATATATAACAAGGGCAGTTTTAGTGCAAGAACAGACATGGCAGTTCAGAACGGACCTGCTGCTCTTCTTTCGTTATAGTTTGTAACATATTCAATATATAACCCCTTTGTAAGGGTTGCTTGCAAGGAACGGTAAAAATCACTCATGCTTTGTTTTTGTTTTTTTTAGATCTCTAATCCACAGAAAGAGTAGGATTAAATTTGACGCTGAAATCCTATTTGGCTGAACTTCCTTGTAGATCTTCTCTGAGAGCATTATGTCAAAATAAGTGACTCAGTGTGTTATGCATTCATGCTCAATGAACTTTCATTTTAATGTCATAAGCTTCTTAATGTCGAGTTTTAAAAGAGATTGAAAAAGTAAAAGACAGACTGAAAAGAATAAGAATGAACCTTTTATAGATCAGTCCTACCATAGTTTATACACTTCAGCAAAACTTCTTAGATGAGGTCTGTCCTTTTGCTTTTTTATGTAGCTGAACATAATACTTTCATTTAATGCACTCCACCAAAGCTGAAATTCCTAAGATGCATCAGAAAATCCTCTCAGGAAAGATTCTCTCAGTTTATTCCTGGCCTGATGACACATTCTGATGACGCTCGTCTTCATTTTTCCACAGTGGACGTCACGGCCCACATGACTATGAGCAGTGAATCTCACAGAACATCTCTCATCCTTTTTTGACCCAAAAAAAGTAGAAGAAAAAAAAAGAAAATGTATTTTGCCTAAATGTTTATTTTTTGCATTGTGACATTCTTTTCATCACAGTTAAAGTGTAACTAAACCCCTGCTCAGAGCCTGACTCCACCCACTGACAATATTTGAAAAATGCTGAAAAGTGGGCAGATCACAGCGGAGATAGAGGGGATGAACCTAGGGCGGGGCTGAGCGAGTGCGGCGTGATCCTGAGACTCGCAGTGACGGATTGATTGACAGCTGCTGTCAGAGACGCTAAAATGGAGAGTGACTGTAGTGACGCAAGTAGCTTTGCAACAGAGCGATCATTTGAAGTAGAGGACTTTTCTCCCCCACTTTCACCTGAAGTGGAGGGTGTCGAGGTGTCTGTTCATATTAATTCCAGCCGCTGGCTCAAACTGCGGTCTTACCTCCCGCACCGCGTCGCTTTTCAGCCCGAGCTGTGTGGAGAATCCCATTTCCACCTCCATTGCGTTGGAGAAGCAATCCCGTGTAAAATGCAGTTTGCACACTTGAGCTCTAGGTGGGAACTCACGGTCTTCCAGGCCAAGTGCATGCAACCACTGGCGCTTAATTTTAAAGTCTGCTGGAAAACTATGCAGTTCAGCAGTTCTGTCGCAACCAGCAACACACCTCCGTACCATCCTGACCACTGTACTAAATACAGATAAATCTACGCTAACTTGAAGATCTAAATAACTATATAATTGCTATGCTAAATAGATGCTATAATAGTCTATCCTGGTCGTTACCAATACTCGCAATTCCAGCTCCTGAGTCCTGACTCACTACAGTGATTTTGATGGTTTTATACTGTCAAGGGCAAGGGCGTGTTAGCTCGTACCAAGGGGTGTGGTGAGCTGGAAACTGCTTACGTCACCTGCCACCGCTTACGTCACTTGCCACCGCAACATCCAATAGGAAAAATCAACTGCAGTAGCCACCGTTCAACCTGAAGAGGGCAGCACTCACACGTTTTTACACCATATATTTTAGAATTAAAACACTTTATACTCAAATGTCAAAAAAGTTACTCGAATCAATGAACAGCACTAATAAAGCCCCATTCTTACAGATCATTAACTAAAAAAAGTTGGTTTAGGGTTTAGTTACTCTTTAAATACAGTCTCCCCATACTGCAGTACCATTTTTGTCATGCATAACAAACACAAATGTACAGTTGTAAAGTGCATTCATAATGGTACAGTAGTAGCTGTATGCTTATTATTTTATCATATATTACTTTTTCTTTTATAACATTTTATGACCTTTTATGACAGTTTTTATTGTTTTATGACATTTTATCATTTCATTATTTTATTAAAAGTATTTCACAATTGTAGAGTATTGTAGAGTAATAATAACCCTGCTATAATCACCCTTATTTGGGAGGAAATCATTAAAATATTTTGAAAATAACGTCACAATAAAAAAATATATATATATTATTTATAAATATTGTAACTTATTTTTATGAAGTATGTTCACATAGTATGGTTACTTATATGTTTATTTCATTTTATTATTTCATTTTTTTAAAAATTGTATTTTATTTTTATTTTTTTAATACGATTTCACTGTAATTCATTATAGTGAATAATATGTGGGGAGGAAATCATGAAAATTAACATGAAAATAATGTCACAATGTAAAACGCTTTGTTTATAAAAAAAAATCGAATTCATTCATTATTTGTTATTTTGATGCTATGCACAGTTTACCTAGTTAGATTCTGATTGGGCCCCGTGGACTCATGCCCATTATGCAATCCAATTGAATTTCCATTAGAGTTCAGTGGTACATGATTGATGAGGGGCTCTTTGTGATGTCATCAGCCTCGCTACATGCTAATGTGATTAGCATCACTGACATCACTTTCGGTGTCGTCATACATGCTGTTCTCTTTTCATCTTTCTCTCACTGTCTCTCTCTTGCTTCTCTTTTCTCCTTCTACACAACGTTCGACTCTAAAAATTCCTCAAAACCATTATCTCCTTTGTTGTGTCTCTGTTTTCTCTCCTGTGCTTTCCATTTTTGGCATTGTCTTTTTTCTCTCTCAACATTCACTTTTAATGTAACTCACACGACTGAAGTGTTCTGCAATGAATCTGTCTCTCTCTATATATATATATCTGTCTTTCTCTGTCTCTGGATCTCTTTTTTTCCTGATGTCATAGCCTGTGGAGCCGTATTACCCACAGAACTCAGTTCCCACAGAGAAAGAAAACGAAATAAGCCACAATTTTGCCGTATGCAGAATCTAATTTAGCATGACCGAAGCCTCGCTCATTCATTTGAGGCCTACAATCTCTCTGGCGCTCTCTAGCCAGCTCTTATGTGGAACTTGGCCATGATGCTTGTTTTGCTATAAATGGTTTTTTTTTCTTTACCTGAGGAATGCTCACACACATATATACAGTATACATACATATATATATATATATATATATATATATATATATATATATATATACACACACACACACACATAAATATTTAATTGCCATAAATTCACTGGAATTTCACTGGAATTTCATGTTTAAACTTTACCTACCCTGACTGTGACTGTGAGTTAATATATTGTGCTTTGCTTTCTAACTCACCGTAGAAGAGACATCACACACCCATCGCTAACAAACTTGTGTCTTCCTCACTCTGTTTCTGGTTGTGGCGTTTTTGCTGGGAATTCACGGTGGCCCACACAAGATGTCTATTCCCGTGGAGGAGAAGTAACAAGCAGTTCAGGCATCAAATATTTACCTTTCTCTGAATTCTCCTCGAGCGGAGCGCTGTGGCTGTGAGAGGTGGTTTGCTGTGTGCATGCTTGCTTATCTTAAAGGAACAGTTCACTAAAAAAATCATTCACTCACCCTCAAACATACAAACCTGTATGATTTGTGATTCCTTTGTGAAACACAAAAGGGATAGTTCACCCAAAAACAAAAATTCGAAAATCCGAGAGACTTCTGACCCTCCATAGACAGCAACGCAACTGACACGTTCAAAGCCAAGAAACGTAGTAAGAACATAGTTAAAACAGACCATGTGACATCAGTGATTCAACCGCAATGTTATGAAGCTACGAGAATGCTTTTTGTGTTCAAAGAAAACAAAAATAATGACTTAATTCAACATGAGGGCATGTAATTTATGCCAGAATTTTCATTTTAAGGAGGACTATCCCTTTAACCATCAAGACTGCAAGAGATCAAGACTATCAAGCTTGAAAGCAGAATTTACTTTGAAAACCAACTTGACCATAAACAGCATGGATATACAGCAACAAAACATATACACATCAGATTTCTTGTCTTTTTAGCACAGGTTGTGAAGCAATTTTTACACCTGGAAACCTTTTTTGTGTTCCAATTATAGTGCGTATTAAGAACAAAATATATGTTTGAAAGTATATATAGTGTGTTGGTGCATAAAAGCAATCAGCTGGTTTCCTCCTTCACACAATCTCTGTTTCTCTCCCGTTCTTTTTGTCCCTCAGAGTTTCATCTGCAATCCTCTTTCTTGGCAGATATGCTCCTGAGCGCTCATCAGCCATTTGACTTCCATTAGCCTGCAGTGAAAGTATGCCCACACTTTTACTATAGAAACCACCCGCATAGAAAACCACCTTCCAGCTCTTGTTTAAGTCTAAATCGGTGAGTCTGCTGAATTATCTTATGCCAAAAGATAATTTAGCGAACCTGAGACTTTTAAACAAATCTAAACTAATCAGATAACTTCTTAGGAAACAGTAGATCCCCACAGCTGGTCTTTTCAATGCTTTTAAGTCATTCAAATCAGTTATAATCACACTATTGTGCGTCAGCTGGCGTCTTCGTCCAAGGACTTTGTTCGTCGAGTTTCCTTATGCTAAATTGACCATCTGCAGTCCGTTGTGCCAGATTACACAAAAACCAGACTGAGATCATAATTCCTTCAACTGTCTCTGTTTTGATGGAATAAATCAACAGTTTTTGTTTGGGGGAAAAAAAGATTTTGAAAGTTGTGAGGGAGAAAAGCAGACCCATAAAACGCCTGTTCTGGGTGCAGGCAAATAAGGTGAAATCAGATTGTAATTGGACTAAACCTCACAATTTATTTTTAAAGGTCTGTACAGATGTTTGTCAACGGTCGTTTGAAGGTAGGAGGCTCTTCATAATTATAAGTGCCCTTGTTAAAACAGCTCGTTTTCAGATGAAGGTGGTAGGCATAATTGCAGCCAGATTCGGCCGTCGGCTACCTTGACTCAACCTGTCACAGTTTAGTCTGGGAGCTTCGCTCTGTTGCCGAGTCAGACGGTCTGCCACGAGCCGAGCGGGATGCAAACTCCGGCGGGGATGCCGGAGCGGCTTCGCTCTCCGTTGTGTTGCCAGGCAAGATGTGCCCAGGCTGCCAAGTCACATTTTTGTCGCTTCAGAGTGGCAAGAGAGAGTGAGAGAGTTTCTTCACAACACACACTAGCGGTTAATACTATCTAAATACTAAAATCCAATTTTTTGAAAAATCATCACCCTGTTCTTCAGAATCAGTTGATTGTAATAACAGCTGATCCCTTAATACTGTTCCTGCTTGACCTCTTTAACCTTTTAAGAAACATTTCTCTTTATATGCTGTATGTGAAATATGATTTAAGGAGAATACGAGTTAAGGAGTAATATGTTGAGGACTTAGGAGAGAAAACTTGTAAGGAACATATCTGTGTCAAAAAATCAAAAGAAAAAAAGATGAATTTAGATTTTTCCTTTGTATATGAAGCTTATTTAAAATTAAATTCTTAAATGCTGATATTAATTTCCAGACACGGAATTTAGATTTTCATTACTGTAAAACAAAATATTTAGTAATAATAATAATATATATATTTGTATGTAATATATTTAATTTAATATAGCCTCCTCAAAATATAAAGAAATTAGTAATATATTCAGAAACAAATATATAGGTTTAGCTTTATATTCATATAGAATTTTGATGAAAATGTGCTTAATTGTCATAAAAAATAAATAGTGTCATTAATTTTACACACACACACACACACACACACACAAACACACGCTTGCATAATAAATATCACAAAGAATCATAAAGAATATTTATTTACATTTATTTTATTGCTTTGGAATTGACTGTAAGTGTTTTGGGGTTTAAAACTGTAAGTTTAAGTGCTTTTAAGTTATTGTGTATATAATAGGGGTGTATTTTTAGGCTATGTATGGAGTGATGATGGTGTTGTAGAGGAAACTGTGGTTGTGTGTGTGTGTGTGTGTGTGTGTGTGTGTGTGTGTGTGTGTGTGTGTGTGTGTGTGTGTGTGTGTGTGTGTCCCGAATTTTCCGGACCCAGTCCATTCAGACCTCTCTCGTCCTCTTTAAAACAGACAGAGAGGGAGACAGAAACAGGAACACAGTGAAGTACTGGCAGAAAACAATTGGTTTGGAAGCAAGAGAGATGGTGAGAAAACAAGAGACGAGTCCCTGACAGAGTTTGTGTGACTATTAACAGAAGGTTTGGAATAATCTGAGCTCTGACAGACAGACATCACACACACAAACAATGCAAAACCAGGCCATTGGCTGCCAGCACATGCTTCACCGTCCAATCACAGCTTGTTTTGTTCTGAATTACAATACGCATGCTGCATCTGTGTAATCCGGCCTGGTCCAAAAGGATTCCCCCCTTCTCTGTTGTTTTGATTTGCCTGGGTTGTGTTGCATCTGTTTGAGCATCTGTGTTTTGAAATAAAATAATAAGTATTTTTAGATGCTTTATTAAGTTTTAATGATAGGTGTTAACAATCCATTTTCAATTCCATTACGCGTCGTTTTGGATGAACTTTCCCTTTAAGAAAGTAAACAAGGTCAATTCTGATATATCATGTTGACTTTAAAGAGACAATTGTGCTCTTTTATTTACAGATGTTTCTCTGGTCGTCATCTTTGCCTAATTTTTCCTCAGAGTCCACTGTTAAAATAAAAGAAATGAGCAAAGCTGTCATAGTGACAATGACTCACAAATTATTATTATTATTTTATTTATTTATTTCTATATTTATTTTTGGCAGTGGTGTCAAAAGTATTGACATTCATTACTTGAGTAGAAGTATAGATACTAGGGTTTAAAAAGACTTTTGTAGAAGTTGAAGTATCAACTCAAGCTTTTTACTCAAGTAAAAGTGTAAAAGTACTGGTTTAAAAAACTACTTAAAGTATAAAAGTAAAGTAAGGAAAAGAAATGCCATTAAGAACAAAAGCTTAGGCCGCGCCACAGGGGCCTAATGTGCACTACCCCACCTCCTCAAAAAACATTTTTCTAAAGGCCATAGGCCATAATGACTATAATGTTATATTAAAATGTTCATGTTGAAAAATTTGGGATGCACTAGGTTACCTGTTTCTGCCGCATATATGCTATATGGGGGGGTAACAAGTTACAAAGTTGGTACAGCCTATTTATCACAATATTGTCAATCACGTCGTTAATCGCAAACAATAATGTATTAAAATGTCTCACTACTAAACTACCTACAGTAGCTTAATTTGTGGTGGACGAAGAGAAAGCACCCATTTGGTAAATGAGCCAGTAGTGAGAAATAATAACTTTTATGTAGGGTCCAGTGCCATTTTGATAGTTTTAAAACGGTACCAGTGCATAAACGGTGCCTGAACCGATACAGTACTTTAAAAAAAAGAGCCACAAAAAAATCTATGGATAACATTAAAGAACTTTCACCTTAGATGCTCTCATTTCCCAAGTTGTGCTTCCCTTACTCTAAGGCTAATAAATGTATTTCACAATCTGGGTCATTACTTAGTACAAAACCACACATAATGTTTCTACTGTATCTCTGTCTCTCACTCTGATATTTAGTTAAGATGAGTGCTGTCTGTCACTGTCTTTAATGAGTTCTGTGAATTACTGTATGCTCATTCTTTATAAAGTATAAACAATGTCATTAGTAAAGTACAGTACTGTGCAAAAGTTTTAGGCACATTAGTATTTTTACCCCAAAAAAGGATTTTAAGCCAGTTATTTATATCTTTTGCTGTAGTGTGTCAGTAGGAAATATCAGTTTGCCATTAATTTTAATAATAATCTAGTGCGATTTTGAATGCACAAGCAGTCTGACAACGGCAAAATGAATGTTTGGAAATGTAAACTGATATTTTATACTGACACACTACAGCAAAATATATAAATAACTGGCCGAACACCATTCTTTTAAGTGAAAATACTAACGTGACTTTTGCACAGTAGCTAGTGTATGTATAAAGTACGTATGATTAAATAAAGTATATTTAAATAAGTGTGATTAAATGTATGTGTTCGTTCATATGTTAGTGTTAAGGGCTACATTTTCGCTGCAGGAAACAGCTGTTTAGTGATGAGCGGTGAACGCAGCGAAAACTTTACAGTAGATGTAAACTGTATTTATGACAAAGAACTGCACAGATAAGGATATTCGAACAATCTATCGATAAACACATACCTTGTGTCCTCTGTTTGTGTTTGAGTCCGCTTGCGCTGCTCCGCCGCGGTCTGCGGATTGAAGAGCGCACTGAAAGACGGCGAGGAGACCGGTCTGACGCCGGTTTCATATGAAACTTAAGGGGACTGACTCTGAGGCGATCGCAAATTTGTGTACAGTTTATGGAGCTAAATGCTACAGCCCCGCTAAAAAAAGCCTAGCGACGCCCGTGCTTCTTGTGTACATTTCAGAGAACCAGGACAAAAATTTCAATCGATCGCTCAGGCATTTAAAAGGCACCGAAATCTGCTTCCACTTATTCGGTTCGGTGCATACCGGTTCCATACCCAACCCTACATTTAAGAAATATATTTTTTGATAAACGAACCCAACACTGGCTATGTCCCGGCTGGAGTGTGATGTGATTTGTGTCATGTGCAGGTGCGATGGATCGCGTACAAACCAATAGGGTGTCGGAATGGAATATATATATATATATATATATATATATATATATATATATATATATATATATATATATGTTTATACTTCTCATCCAACCACAATCAAATTCACTCCACCCGGATGGCGCGATTTATCTGGATAGGTGTTTTTTTTTGAATGATGACAAGCCGGAATGAAAACAAGCCGAAATGAAATAGCAGTAACGAAGCTATTTTTAAAATGTAAGGAGTAGAAAGTACAGATACTTGCGTGAAAATGTAAGGAGTAGAAGTAAAAAGTTGGCTGAAAAATAATTACTCAAGTAAAGTATAGATACCCCAAATTTCTACTTAAGTAATGTAACAAAGTATTTGTACTTCGTTACTTGACACCTCTGATTTTTGGTAAATAAGGACAGAAGATTCACACTTTCTGTACATTAATTACTTTTCAAAGATTTGTGGTTAGTAAGATTTTTTTGTGTTTTGAACGTCTCATTTGAACGTCTCAAAAATATAGTAAGAACAGTAATATTGTGAAATATTATTACATTTTAAAAGAACTGCAATCTGATTGAATATATTTTAAAATGTCATTTATTCCTGCAAAGCTGAATTTTTCACTATTATTACTACAGTCTTCAGTGTCACATGATCCTTCTTCAAGAAACATTTCTTATTACTATCAATGTTGAAAATAGTTGTTCTGCTTCATATTTTTGTTAAAACCATGATATATTATTTTAGTATCCTTAGAAAAGAAATGAAAGCATTTACTTGAAATAGAAGTATTTTGTTACACACACAAAAAAATAACAATTTGGAACAGTATAGTGAAACTCTTTTTATGGCATTAAACAACATTTTCAATCTCTTGTTCTCTCAGTTTCACAGAACTCTTGTATTCTTTTCCATTTGTGCATCTCTTTTTTTCCCCATTAAGCCTTTAATATCATAGGAATTTCTTATTAACCTACTGAACACTTGGCAGACCCTAGAGTCCCTGAAGTAAAACCTGTTTATTCAGAGCTTGTAATAATCACATTTGCAGTTTTTATGGTGGCGTTAAATAAACAGAATCCAGCCCTGGAGACTTAGAGAGCTTATTTCTGATATGATAATCATGCTTCGTCTGTCTAACATGTATCATTCTGTCCAAAAATCTAAAATTTTTCATCAAACGATAGCGTGAAAAATGAGCAAAAGCATTATTTTTAAGTTTACAGTTTTGCAAATGCATATCCAAGCAGTTTTGATAAAGCATGATGCATTTATGCCTAAAAACGATTGCATTTTTGAGTGTTCACTGCTGCTGCAGATGGAAACCAGGTCTGTGTGGGGTCATCTCACTTTGATTGCACATTGTCAGATCTACTTGTCTAGATAGACTCGCTCAGACACATGTAGCACACGTGAAACGCTCAAAGTCATCTGGTTTTAATTTGGTTTAATGGATTGGGGCAAAGGACATCTGTAATTTCAGCACATTCATCTCCTACTAGAGGCATATTAACCAAACCAGACATTTATTGACGTGTGTCACACACATGCAATCTCAGAATAAGCTTGTAATTTACTTAAATTGAACTCTTTTTGTGAACAAATTATCAGTGCTGTTTATTTAGAAGTCATTCCAAAGGAAAGCTGTGTGAATATGAGGGCCATGCATTGTGTGAAAGTTAACACTAGATGTATTGTGTTTCTCCTCTTTCTTCTGCCATTACTGATCTCACAAATAGCCCTTATGCCCTTATTAACTTACTATAGATCACAGATGCAAGTGATATTACTGGTAAATAAGGGCGTCTCAGCATATTTACTGTAATGCTGCACTGTTTCTAGTTTCTCTCAGCTGTAGGTGTGCACACTCTTTCTGTCAGGTCCTTGGTATGTAAATCCTTTTTTCACTGCCACATATTTTCCATGATAATTCCTCAAGCTTGGCTCTTGTCTAAAGCTGGAGGGCTGAGCAGAAAGATCTTTAAAAGGGTCTAAAGCCAGGCAGGTGTGCATTTATAGTGGTTTTATTGATCATTCTTCAATATTTTTTGAGCTGAATGACTTCCATATGTTGCTTGCGACTGTTTGGGAAAACAGTATATTCACATCAACAGAAAATACTTATTTTTGCGTTCACACTTGCATTGACCTTTAAAGTGGATTTAGATTCATCTTCACTCCACATTTGTTTTAATAGGATGTCCTTATGTCTTTATTTCGTACTGTTTTTGGACCTATGCTATAAAAATGATGTGAATATGAACTCTAATACTTTAAAAACTACTTAAAATACTTGTGTTTTGTTTGAGAGAAATTTGATTCACTGAATCATTCCCCATATTGACTTCGATGTGTTGTCTTTTTGGATCTTATCTGGTTGCCATGTGAGCCAAACTTCTGTTTTTGAGTCTCGTCTGTTTATGTGAATGAATTGTAAAACTAACATTTATTTCTCATAATTGTGACTTTACAATCCTGAAATCCATATAGCTTGTAAAAAAAGTAGTGTAAAATAAGAATGTTCTAACATTTGAGTCCTGTACAAAATAACCTCAGACCTTTTAGGACCAAAAAGTAAAAACACAAAACCAGTTCTTTTTGCATTCACTGTCATTGGCATTAACAGTGGTTTGAGATAAGTTTTGCTCAACTTTAGTTATGATAGGGTCTCATTATGCTTTTACTTTGTATTTTTTTTTATTATGCAATGAATTAAATATGAAATGCTTTGCATTCACATTTAAAGGTACAGTATAAGTGAACTGCACAGCGAACCTAAAGCGAACTGTACTTGGAGCACACTTTTGTTTTGTTATAGAGCAGTCTGAGTCAGTTAAGATTCGTTTTGAGCTGAAATTCTTTAAGTATGAAATGGACCAAGCATGAAAACACCTTCAAAACCCCCAAATTCCACAGTGTAGGAGATCCGGCTGTAACACCCTGGGAAGCTCTTTAGAAAACACCGCCATGGTAACAGCCAACTTTGTATATTTAAAAACCCAGCCGACTTTGCACTTTGACTTTGAGAGGTTCATTGTGGACTAAAGAGTGTTTAGCACTAAACCAAGCAAAGACGGAGTTACCCATAACAACGTGGGTGAGATTTAACAGCCCTCGCTGCTTCACCTTGTATGGTAAAATGAAAGTGCCTTGAGGTTCTATCTAGGGCTTCCCTCCGTGTGAGCATCAAAGAAAACAAGTAAACAAGTGGCAGCAAGTGTCGACGTTTGACATGCTGAGGAAGAATGATGAGAGGGTTAGTGCGCTTACATAAACACTGGGAAACAAACTCACCATAACTAACGATTAGTCCTGTCACATTTTATTTGAGAGCTTTACCTTTCTGGTGTACAGCTACTCTTTTACAGATATATGAAGACGTGGTTTCCATCTGCTTTTTTAGATTCCAGACAGATTTTCACAGCTGCCTCATATGGGAACCTGCTGGAAGGATTTACTGAGGTTTTGTGTCCAACATTTTGCCCAACTGAATAACAATGGGGAATAAATCGCAGTGGTTGAGAGAGTGTGGCTATCTATATAAGGTAAAAAGGATTGGTGTGATTTGAAGATAAAAGTAGAGAAATATGAAAGACAAACACTGGTGAAGTATCTAGGCTGAGCTTAGATGTTCCGACCTGCAGGCCGTTCCTTAGAGTCTGGACTTTAGAAGAAAAATAAATGATGTTTTAGCTGAGCTATGTGAAACGAAACAAAGAAATAAATAGACAGCCTTGTTTTGTGTTGAGAAGTCCTGCTGGTTGCAAGCTAGAATTTACATGCAGTTTGACTCGCGAACAAAGGACTGTGATGAGTTGTTTCAGTTTTATGCAACTGAGGAGTTAAGGGACTAATTTAGTTTAAAACCATGACAATGAAACACATTTTATTCACACATGAAGTAGACCCAATCATCAATAATAATAAAAAAAAAAATCACTCTTTAACTCAATATTGATTTGAAGTCCAAAGAAAATTAATTTGATCTATTTAGTAAGTTTTTGGACTGATTCAAATCAAAACACAAGCACACACTTATTGTTCACACAGGAATCCCACTTTGTCATTGAAAAAAAAGACTCAAAATAATTGATTTGAATCAGTCCAAAGACTCACTAAGTGAATTATATTAAATGATTCCTGAATGTTAAGTAATTCATTAATCATTCCCTATGAATGATTTAGAGAGTTTTTGGACTGATTCAAATCAATTATTTTTATGGTCCAAGTCGATATGAAATAAGAACTGCATCTGCATTATGTTGTGTTTAAGGCACATCAGACCTTAAATGTGTGTGGTTACTGACAAGTTTAAAATGATTGAATTGAGCAAATAAATGTTTTAAACTAATATATAATATCAAATGTTGTTCATTATGCCAACTATTCTTTCCAGAAAACATCTGGTATTAACATAATCATTAATGGAATTGAAACCCTACCAATTAGTGTTATTGAAATCAGAACCAGAATTCATGATGGGTTCAATTTCCAAGCAGTGCATTAGCTGATAAAATGTTTTTCTTTGGATAAAATGCATCAAATTCCACATGATTCCCATCCCTACTTAGAAGCACAGTATGTTCTTCTGTGGTCCTTTGCTGAGAAGGGACAAGATGAAACGAGGAACTTGTCATGTGCATCCTTACTGGTTAATTTGGACTCTGCTTAGCCAATCAAATCAAAGGCCTGTCTTGAGATATAACAACAATTGTCTCCATGACAACACTGTAGTTTTCCTGGGGGCCAGACAAGACTATTCACCTCCTGTGTGAATAAAGTGCTTTTTTCCTAATGCATTGTTGAGACAGTCACAGCACTCCGTTTTTTAAATTTCTGTTTTTAATAATGATTTTTCAACTAAGTGTGTTGTGTATAGCAGTTTAGCAGTGTGTGGTTTTGTTTGTTGAAGCTGACGTGTTGTTGCTCTGTGGTGAGTCGGGGGCTTTTAACTGGGTCAGTGTGTGTGATGTCTGTGGAGACTCACGGATGTAGAAATGATTCGCTGTCCCAGGAGCCTCTGCGCTGGTGTGTGGCCCATGGTGTGACGAATGATGTCATCCTCACTATGAGAGAAATGTCATTTGCAGCATTCAGAGACAAAGCTCTCTTCTCCAGTCCTGCTGAGAAGAAACATACACATCCCGTTCCTTATAACCAAAAGTATGCTGGGAATACTCTTGAAGGAGCTTGACATACTAGAGGTGAATGTTTTTGGTGGTATGATACTTCTTCAATCCATGTTTGATAGGGTTACCTCCTAAAAACTGTGAGCACCATGTGACACTTTCAACATATTGGTCTGTTTTGTCTCGCAACAACCACGTGTCAACTTTTGACTTAACATGAGTTTTGGGTGGCAATATCTGGTTGTGTGACCAATGGCAGATGGGAGGCTAACAGAAATACTTTTGGAAACAATAATTATGGAAGTGGCACTAAATGTGCTTAATTCATCATTTACTCACCCTCATATCTTTTGAAACCTGTATGAATTTCAGTATGAGTTTTTTCCATGCAACACAACAAAAGGGATGTTAGGCAAAATATTCACAATTTGTAAAAAAAAAAAAAAATTGCCTACAATTAATGTGAATCAAGTTGGACACTAATATGTCCTAACATCCTCAGATAACATGGAACATTCCTGCAAGGTTCTCTTGAAGTAATTCAATAAAATAATTTCAGTAACATTGATAGAAGATTCATTTAAAGATGTGTGTTCTTTAAAAAAGTTTTCAAAATGCACAACATTTTTTCCAGCTAACAAATACCTGTTTCCCAGCTAACAGAAATATGTTCTAAAAATGTTCTGACAACTTTCCATTATTTTTTGAAAATGTTATTTCTGAATGTTCTCTAAACGTTCAAAATGTCCATGTTTTTATTTTTTAATTTTTTTTATAAATGTTTTAAAAACACTTTTTCATGGCTATTGGAATGTAAAAAAAAAAACATTTCATTATACAATTTTGCAAATGTTATGGACACATTCGTTTTGAATGTTTTTGGAACGTTCTGAAGCAAGTAGTAACAATTGTTTAATCAATGTCCAACTAAAACTAAAGCATTTTAGAAGAAAAATGTTCCATTAGAACAACGTATAAATAAAGTTCACCATCATTGATAGTTATTTTCTTTTTTTTAAAGTATACTTTATTTTTTTATTAATTTATAATTTTTTTAAAGTATTAGATTTTTTAATCTTTATGTCTTTCTTAATCTGTCATTAATCTATCATTATAATTTTTATGCAAAGCACTTTGAATTACCATTGTGCATACATCGTGCTATTTACTGTAAATATACTTGCCTTATCTTGCAAATGTGTTTTCACATGCCCTATCTTATAATGAGCAAATACAAATTTAAATATAACAAATATAGATTTAAGATCCATGCCTTTAAATTTTGTTAGTACATAAGCCATATACATTAATTTTACTGTGTTTTTATGGTGCATATGTTTATTCTTACACTTCACACTTTCCGTCTTATATTTACCTTTCATTTTAAACTGGCATGTGCAAGAATTCCTGTCTGTCACTTCCAGTACATACTGTACATAAACAGGTCATTATGCTGCCTGATGTGGCAAACTGGTATTTGTTATCATGCAATTTTATTAATGTAAGCTTATTATTTTATTAATTAATAAAAATTAAAAAAGTGCACATTAACACTTTTTTGTGTGTGTTGAAAAATGAGCTGAATAGAAAAAAATGGGGTTTGGAATTACATCATGGTGAATGAATGATGACAGAATTGTAATTATTTTGGGTGTTCTTTCCCTTTAAATAGAATTCCTCCCATTAGACGAGTACCAGTGTTTTACCAGTGTGCCAAGACCTCATCCAAAGTCTTGGACAAACCCCTCGACAGACCCCGAAAATGCTAGTGGCGGCAGATGTATTTAGTTACTCTTTTCCGTCCTCGTGTTTTAGCAATATTCAACCTTATGGCTCACAAGAATGCCCCACATCCCTTTTAGATGAGTGTGGTGCCTTTTAGCTGTTGTCCTAATGCCAAACTGTAACTGGAGCACGTGTAGATCCACAAGCACCAGACTCTGCCTAATTACCTCCATGTGCAGCGACTGTACTTCCCCAGCGCTGTGCTTTTTTACAGTACACACATCATGCGGTTAGTTTCTACTACGATCAGAATCGCAACTTATTGTGCGAAAGAGGGAGGTCTAACTGAAAACAGATTATGGATGTGTTTCCTCATCCAAAAGTGTCACCCAATATCTTTGAGATCAGAGTTACGAATCGAAGTGCTTACCTCACCAGGGCGGCAAGGCAGGTGTTTGTTTTTAAGAAGCCTTCAGGGACATTAGTTTAAACCGAAATCGGATGATATTCCTGGCCACGTCCAGCAAAAAAAACATTAAACATACGGGAACAATCAGGATATTTATTTGCTAAGTGCATGTGTGTTTTTAAGAATGCAGTTAAATAGGGTATGCCAGAAACAATGACAGTAAAACACACAGGTTCACTGACACACCCTCACTTCGGGTCAATCCGGCACGCTCCAAATGTTTTCTTAGCTGGGAAATAAGGAATCTTCAGGGTGGACAGATGATCTTTGGAATGAAGGGGTCAGACAACACATTTTTGTTCCAGGATTTACAGGCAGAAGGCAATCTGGCCTTGAGGGAGGGTCACTCAAAGACTGCAGGTCTCGGCACGCAGATGTAGCCACTCGCATTCATATGTTCGGGGGTCGGGGACTATCGGGAAATAATGGAGAGCAGATTTAGTGGCTTGCCGTGTTTTTATTGTCCCACAGGTGCCTCTTGGAGAACTCTACTCGTGGACCTGTCAAGCATCCAAATCTCAACTTCCTGAAAATGACTCGCTTTTGTTTGCTCTCCAGCCCCAAAGCTGATGTAAAACTTCAAGGAAGCGTTCAAAACTTTGTTTCCGTAGAAATCGCTCAGGGACGTTTAGAATTGGTAACGAGGTCTTGTGCCCCTCAAACGGTGGTTTTTAATCTGTTCTGTGGTTCAGAGCACCGGATGCATTTAAAAAGAAGAGCAAGAGACTCTAGGGTCATGTGACATTTACAACTGAATTGAGAGCATTTAAAATTCCATTTCGTTCCTGAATTTGAATTGAAGTTATTTCAAATGGGATTCTAATTTTCAATTCAAATGTGATTGTAGGGATGTAGATTTAAAAGATGAACTAAGAAATACATGTAACTAATTTTTAACTAGAATAGCAAAGTTTGTCAGTTCAAATGTTAAATTGATTGATTGATTGATTGATTGATTGATTGATTGATTGATTGATTGATTGATTGATTGATTGGTTGATTGATTGATTGATTGTTGAATGGATAGATGTATAGGAAACACTTAATTTCCCACAATGCATTGGTTGTATTTTCTTTAAAAATGACTATAACATGAATTTCATTTCATTGGCACTCAACTCTAATATCAACAGTAACCCAAAAAATTGATGGATGGATGGAAAGATGGATGGATTGATTGATCGATTGATAGTATGAGTGATGGATGGAATGACTGATGGATGGATGGATGGATTGATCGAACGATCGATCAATAGTATAATTGATGGATGGATGGAATGACTGATGGATAGAATGACTGATTGATGGATGAATGGATGGATAAATAAATGGAATGACTGATGGATGGTTAGGAGACATTTTATTTCCCACAATGCATAGGTTTTGTTTTCTTTAAAAAAAAAACTGTTACATGAATTTCCATTCAATTTAATGTACTTCCTTAAATTGAAACAACATTTAATTGTCTTTGCTATCTCAATGCAAACTGAATTAGAATAGAATTTAGTTCTGATTGGTACACAAACCTAATATCAACAGCACTCAAAAAATCTAAAATGTTTCCTGGATGCCCCTTTAGCTATATTGTCCATCTCAGGGCCTTAACATACGTAAAATGAATATAAATCATGCAGGGACAGGGACAAAAATCACCACAAAAATCATAACCATAACAGATAATTACTATAAATAGTATAATAATCTTTAAGTTCTACTATTATGTAAATGTTGGAGGAAGGGAGCCCAGATCTTGGAAAAATTAAAAGACTTTGACTCGTTCAGACAAATTTTTTCAAGGTTTAAAACAGAGACCATCTCCGCAAGCCATTTCTGAAAACATGGGGGAGCAGTGGCTTTCCAATCCTTTAATATAATTCTCTTGGCTACAACCATGCCCAACATTAATGCCAACTGCACATGATCAGGCAAAGAGGAAACTGTGTCAGAGTAGCCAAAAATGGCCAATTCCATTTCAGGAGGAAGAGTATAAAATCATAATAAAATCATAATTTGTGTTCTACTGAAAAAACAAAGTCACCTACATCTTGGATGCCCTGGGGGTAAAGCAGATAAACATCAACTTTTAAATTTTGGGTGAACTATCCCTTTAAATCAGCACAGCCAGCGAAGGATCAAATGCAGCTGAGCGCACTTTCGTTGTAGTGGAAACGCAAACCGAGCCATGCCGTACTTTTCTGGGTCGTACATACCGAGCCGAGTCGTACCACGCAGTGGAAAAGTGGCATAACTTTCTGTTGACTATCACAGACCCAGCCCTGATATAAAAGTGTTGGGTAAATTCTTCTGATTTTGGGATTGAGAAGCACTCTTCTCTTGCTATGCAATATCGTAATGGTGGTCCGATATGATGCCAACTCCGTGTGTGGGCTAGTTCACTGACTTTGTGCCAGTCCTTTTAGCTTATCTCTTCAGTTCAGTAATGACTGCCTGCAGACAAGGGCCGTGTTGCCTTGACCTGCTTAGAGTAAGGAAATGGATGAATTTGGAGTCAGATGTTTAGTAGTTTAGTGCTAATTGAGGAATATTGCCCATATTTGAAATCTGTCATAATATGAGCATGCACATATTTTATGAGACTCATTAGAACTCTTAAAATGTGTTGATCTAAAAAAAAAAAAAAAAAAAAAGGACAGTACATTCACATAAGGTGTCACATTCTCGTACTTTGGTTGTTTCAAGCAGGTTTCAGGCAGATTGTTCAGGATTGTTTAATGCTTGTGGCTAAAAAAAATCAATACAATGGGAATCAAGACATCCCATATCTTTCTCTGTTTTGTTTTTCTCATTTTGTCATGCTTGTTATTACTGTCAAGTCAGCGTTTCCAAAGAAGGAATTCTAGTTAGCTGGTAATACTTGCTATAGACCATTTCAGGTGTCTTTAAATTTAACTAATTATGATAAAGTTTAACATTCTAGTGAGGATATTACAAATACTCAAATTTGTGTAATGTAATATATAAATACATATCCTAAAATTCCTTTTTTCCCATTGACTTTCAGTTTATAGAAAGAGCAGCATGAACATTCTTCAAAACATCTTCTTTTGAGCTCTACGGAAGAAAGAAAGTCATACATATTTTGAATGACACAGGGTTAAAAGGCAATGAGAGCCATTTCTTTTATTTGTTTTTTTGGATGAACTGTCCCTTTAAAATGATCTTGTGCTGCTCACTGTAATACTACACATGCTGGTTGAACGCTCTAGTGTGTTTCTAAGTGAGAATACATCTCTCTAACTATTACCAAGAGGAAAAAATTTGACCTACATTCTCGTAGGCTTTGAGTAGCATGAGGTTGGTCAGAGAGAGAGAGAGAGAGTGTGTGTGTGTGTGTGTGTGTGTGTGTGTGTGTGTGTGTGTGTGTGTGTGTGTGTGTGTGTGTGTGTGTGTGTATGTGTGTGAATGACGGCCCGTCCCATTGGCTGTTCCCGCAAATTCTCTCGACATCACGCAGAGTGATGGAGACAGAGAAACAAAGATGGAGCAGTGAATGAGTGTATTTGCTGAAGACAGGGAGGATGAATGTTTTCGCATTTGCCAGCGAGAGACAGAAAGTGTGTGTGTGAGTGTGTCGACCACGTGTGCCAGTTGGCGTTGTTGCTACCCATCCATTTCCTCTCGACCAATCAGAGGCGAGTAATGATGCAGCTTGCGAATGAGTGTGTGTGACTTTGCCTCTGGGCTGTGTGTGTGTGTGTGTGTGTGTGTGTGTTTGAGAGAAAGAGAGACAGTCTTCATACTTTTGGCACATCAGATATTTTTGAATGAAGGATCTCAGAGGAACATTTAATGCTCTTTTATAGCTCAGGAGACTTAATGGTTCTGTGAGTTATTGTATTTACTATTTAAACTTTGTGTCAGATTTTTCTCCTGAAACTACTTATGAGAACAAAAAACAAGACACTTATTGATAGATTTATGAAATGAATATGGATAGGAGCTCAGATCAGTTGGTCTAAAAAAATTAGAAAATATTTTTTCTTATATATATATTAAAATGTTTTTGTTATTTATATATTAGAAATTCTCAAAAATATATACAGTTATTATAATTGATCAATTCTAATTATGATTTGTATAGAAATAAAGTTTGAATGATCCCAAATTAAACTTGACCTTCAGTCTGGTTTTTAAATCCACTTTGTGCACACTTTAGTATGTTAAAATATTAAAATATATGGGCACATATTGAGTTTCACACATAAATTCTGTCACATGAAGTGAAGTGCAGTTGACCTGAAATGTATGACCTCACATTATAGAATTCAGTTGAGGGTTTCTCTTTATGGGCTATAATGGCTACTTTGTGCTCATGAATTGTCAGGACATAAAGACATTGAGGGCAAACACTTAAGTGCACTGCTCACATATAATGGGGAAAACGGCAAGTTTCAATCCCTGGGGCAACTCTTATTGAGGTTACTTAAAGGGATAGTTCACCCAAAAATGAAAATTCAACTCTTCAAACTGATTGCATTTTGAGGTCTATTTAAGTTCATACCACAGTGATGAAAGCAACTTTAAATATAATATTTATTTCATTTTATTATAAGATTTTTATGATCATATGTAATATGAATTTAATTTTTTTGAAATAAGTATTTTATGTTAACCAAGAATGCATTTATTTGATAAAAAAAAAGAAATTTTGTGAAATATTACTAAATTTAAAATAGCTATGTTCGATTTGAATGTATTTAAAAATGTTATTTATAAGTTTCAGTATCATTACTCCAGTCTTCAGTGTCACACGATCCTTCAGAAATTAATTATCAGTGTTGAAAACAGTTGCGCTGCCAAATATTTTTTTATGGAAACTGCCAAATATTTACTGTCACTTTTGCTTGATATTATGCATTCTTTCTGGATAAAAAGACAAAAAATAAAAAAGGTAACTGATACCAAACTTTTGAACAGTACTGTACACACTCACACTATATATCCATTGACTGACTATCTGTCTGTCTTTCTTTCTCTTTCATGTTGTCTCTTCACCAATCCTTTCTTCTCTTCTTCTTCAGGTAAGTAACAATTTTTATACCTTAGATATTGTTTTTATTGTGTCAAAGCCAAAAGTTGATTTTGCTGAAAGTACTATAGAATCAGTTTGATTTGGTGTTTTTGGTGTTTTGAACCACAATGTTGGTCTTGGACCTTTAGTTGGTCAGTAGTACTTCTATAAAGGGAAACTTAATACTTTTGTAACGATTCCTGGCTCAAATCTCTTTAAAGCACCAGATTGTTTAAATGCTAGTGGTGTTGAAAATTAATAGTTGCATCGTAGCACATGCAGTGATAGACCTCAGAGTGAAATAGATCTGTGCATTAGTGTGAATGCAGCCTATTTAAGCTGGCACTGTCTATGATCTCATCAGTAATAATCAAATGGCAATAATGCTGAGGAAAAAAGAAGAGCCCATAAATATGATTGTCTGTAGAGTGCTTTTTGTTTATCACTTGTAATTGTCTTTTTTACCCCCTTTATTACTTTATATTTGCTTGTATGTTTTGAAGCTGTTTACTTTCATTCTTAACAATAATTAATTAATAAATCAATTATTAATACATTAATTAACTTAATTAAAGAAGTAGTCTGCTTATATAATTTATATTATATTATATTTGAGCATTCAAACTGCACAAAATAAATTTGATATATCCGTGATGCATCGTGATACCGAATTAAATCGAATCACTGACATGATAATCGTAATCAAATTGAATCATGAAACCAGTGCTGATTCACACCCCTATTAAATACTCAGTTTTGGTTAAAGTACATAGACCTGTACAGATGTGGCCTGAAATCAGACACTCACATGCAGAGGGTTTACACACTCCCATGCAAGTTGGCAGGAGTGTGCGGGTCTTCTCATTTGTGGCAGTTTCCATGGAGACAATGAGTTAAAAATAACAGCAGAGACGGCTTTCCCGTGCCATTTGCTGGTAGCGCTACCTCAGGATGTTATGATGTGCTCTGAGGACGTAACACACACGCCGTGACGTAGTGTGGGGTGATGAATCCAGGACAGTCCAGTGAGGTTATTTTTAAACCCAGATGTTTGTTTTTAAGACATTGTATTAGACAGGAATTAATTTATTATTTATTGCCACATTTTAAATCATAATTTAAAAGTATCTTTAACAGAGAAAGCAATCCCTAAATGCATTGAGCCAGGGAGGCGGTTGAGGTGACAGAATTGCTATAACTATAACTTGTATATGAAACTACAAGCATGCGTTACAGCTTTGCGTCACTTTCAGCAGTGGCAGCTCTTAAAGTAATAGCAGCCAATAACCTAATAACATAGCTGCTGTTATGTTTGTTAATCAAGAAACAAAAGAAGAAAAAAGAAATCAATATCTTTATTCATCTATATTTAATTGAGAATTTAGTGTTTGATAACTTGGCTATATTCAGTGGTAATTATTAAATTCACAGAGACATCAGTAGAAGTATTGGTTTCATTGATACTAGCTTTCAGTCACAAAAAAGAAAAGAAAAAAGATGCCATTAAACAAATGTAAAAATATATACTGTTTGTACATTAATTTGGAAATTGATTGTGAAATTATTGCAATAAAAAAGTATAGTTAAAAACTTTATTAATCGCGATTAATCACGTAAAATTTTGATTAATTTCAGGACAAAATATTGCTAATTGCGATTTAATTTGTTATTTTTTTAATCCACTTTTCATGCTCTGTTTGATTTAAATATGTCCTGTTGAATCAATTTGAATACAATATTTGTTTATATATGGATACAACATATGTTATATAAAGTAAATAAAATGAGTAATAACAGAAATTAAATAAATAGCATTTTATGTGAACATAATATTTATATACTCTGGCCTTTTGGTCACACGACCCTTAAAGTTATTTCACCGAAAAATGAAAATTACGTCATTAATGACTCATCCTCATGTGACTCATGACTCATACCTTTAAAGCTTCATTTGTGCCTTCATCCTCTACCAGTTGAGCTAGTTGTTTGTTATTTTTCTGGACTATTCGACACCATTTGGTTTTGACTGTATAACAGCGTCAGTCGCTGTCTGTTGTCACCAATTTGTTGTTCCAATCATCAGCCAGCATTTCTCCACGTTGGGCTCATTTCTCTGACTGACAGATGAGGGCTATGATGGCTTTAGCATGCGTTGTAGCTCCCCTGCTTTGGGCAGTCGGTGACTTTTGGGAATACTGACATTTTCTCAGACACAGACGGGAGTGGCTGCAGCGTGTTTCTGCAGGAGAACGATGAATACGGTGAAACGAGGAGATGTAAAAGCCCTCTGGAGTGTGTTAAGCGAGTCTCTCATTTCTCAACTGGCTTTCACCTTCCCTCAAACTTTTTACCTGCGTGAGCCCTGTGTTTGTGGGCGTGCAAAGAGCTGTTGAGTGACAGCTGTGGGAATTGTTGAAACTGGATGCGTTTCTCTGTAAGTTTGTGGTTACACAGGGCTCAGTGGGCAGAAACGCTCTTATGATCACACTAGTGAGACGGTTACGTAACGGGCACCTTCATGCAAGCTGCTTTTGGCCGTCGCTCTGCAGTCTGAGGAACCTGAATCAAAGGGCGGCGCTCAGATCATCTGTATCTCACACGACACACAGAAATCTTTTCTTCTCCAGTCAGCTCAGCTGCTTTTAATGCAATTAACTACACGTTTTCCCCCCGTGTTAAAATTACGTCCGAACGTAAACGCTGTGGTGTGTACATAAAATGATTTGTGGGTTGCAGAATGAGGCTCATAAAAGGGAAGTGGGGCAGAGTGCTGTGTTAGTTTTGGAGGGAGAATCCCAGGCCGTGTTTTCCAGATGACCCATGCTGCACGTGGAGAACACGAGATGATGGTGTATGAGGGAGGTGAATGATTTTGTGAGTTTAGTGCAGAGTTTTTATGCAATTTTGGAAGTAGGGAACTGATGGAAAGCTTGTTAGAAAAGTGAAACTCAACCTTAGAATTTTCCAAACCTTGATATTTGTGTATTTATTGATTAAATCAGTTCATTTTAATGCTATATTAAGAATTGATTGGTGAGTATTACTTTGGCTTGATGCAAAAAAAAAAAAAAAAAAGAATATTGTGCATTTACAGCTAAATAGGAATATGTGATGTTTACACTAAAGCAAAATTTGTGAGCTGTAGGTGCTTTATTTATTTATTACTTAACAATATTGTTTGCAAATAAGTACAAAGACGTATTATAACTATTTATTATAATAACGTGTGTGTGTATATAAATATATATATATATATATATAGTCCACATTTAATAATATTTCTTATAAAAATGTAAATAAAGATTATTTATTTGTTTGTTGTTTCTGTCTATATTTAATAATATTCCCTGTAAATACAATAAATGAAAAATATATATTATAATAATCTGTATGTAACTTTATTATAATGAATTTTTGTTTCTATTTAATAATATTTATTTTAATATATTAATATATTTATTTTTGTCCACTTTCAATAATATTGCTTGCCAAAGATAAATATATGATTTATTTATTTAAATTGCTTGCACATGTGTACAAAATAGATTAAAACTATTTATTATAATAACATATAATTTAATAATATTGCATGTAAATATAATTTATTTATATATTTATTTACTTACTTTATTTACTTACATATTTAACAATATTGTTTGCAAATAAGTACAAAATATTTATTATAACTATATATTATAATAACCTTTATATAACATTATTATAATGTAATTTTGTGTGTTATTATTAATATTACTTGTAATATATTTATATATTTTATATTGCTTATCAAAGCTATTAATTAATTTATTTATTTATGTATCCCTTTCTTTATTGTACATGATAACGTGACATCATAAGTATGATCTGACATCATCAAACAGGAAGTGATGTGTACTCCATTCATACCCCATTCATCTCTCTACTCGTCCTTCTCTGTCCTGCTTCCAATCCTGTGTCATCTGTTCATTGTCAGGATTATAATAAACTTTAGTGATGTAGTGGTGAATGAATTTCATTCACTGTATTCAGTGTATCTAAAGTGGAATGTAAACTCAAGTTAAATGAATAACCATAACTGATTCTTTGAGTGCTTTGAGGAATGAAAAAATCTCATGCAATTATAATAAAACTATTCAGATGCTATGATTTCCTTGCTGAAATAAACCAATTAAACCAACCGCAAATGATTTGCTAGTCTTAGCTGGTTTATAATGGTGTCACAGCACATTCAAATTCGTCCGTCCATCTGTTTATTTAGTTTTTGTCCCTATTAAATAATATTGCTTGTAAATAAATAACTAAATTATAAATGTATTTGTTCATATTTTAGTTTTTTGTTTCTATTTAACTATCTGGGGTCTGAGGGGATTTTGAGGCCTGGAGAAGTTTTGACATGCCCTGACATTTGTGCTTTTTATTAATATGATTCTTATAAACATTAATAATATTGCTTGCAAATAAGTAAATAGTATATTGCTTTACTGCTGCTGTTTAGCTGGTTAGCAAACTAGACATTATTTGTTTGTCTATTTTTGTCCCTATTAAATAATATTGCATTTATTTATTTATATTCTATATATGCCTGTTAAATTATATTGATCATTAATATATAACTTAAATATTTTGTATTTATGTATTTTTATACATCCCTATTAAATTATACTAATTGTAAATAAATAACTTATTTTTTGTTCGTTTATTTATTTATCCCTATTAAATATTTATTGTAAATAAATTATTTATTTATTTATTTCTGGTGTTTAGCAAAGTTCTGGTCTGCAGTGGTAATAAAAGGCACCAGTGTAATTATCAGAATAAACAGTACTTCCACAGAGTTATATTATATTTTGTTACATTGCTGTTCATAGTAGCTAAGCAATGCAGCAATATGGTACATTAATACAGAATTTGCAGAACCGATTAATGTGCATTTTACAGCAGTTTGAATGCAGTTCATTCGATCAGAATTTAGAGAAAGAACTATACTCTACTGCATTTTTCAGTCATGCAGGAATTTGTTCTTTTATTAAACTCTGGCATGCAGTACATCCCTGCGATAAATCATCAGAGATGACATCAGAGGACAGAACAGGCTTTGTGAGGTGGGCTAGTTTGGCAGTCGAACCGTGTGATGAAAGATTCATCATATTATTCTCTTCCATGTTTTAGTTGGCAGGTTGCTCGTGAGGGTGAACCATACAACGTATGCTTTTAAAACTCCTCCTTGTTTCAGCAGGTTAAGCATGTTTGATATGCTCTGAGAGCAGGAACTGTGTTCCTGTTGTGGTCGGCGTGAGGGAGAGATGCTCTCAGGTCGGGCTTGTTCAGTCGAGCAGAAACTTTCCCAAATTGAGATGGTGAAGTCTCAATCGTAACGGGATCTCCTGGGTTCTCTTTGTAACAGCAGGGTCTTTGTTTGACTATGATTTTCCAGGGATGAGAAACTCCTACATGGGTGAGACGGGGACTCCCTAAATTCACAATCCCCCTCTCAAATTGAACTATCTGTTGAGTAATATACTGCTTCTCTGGCCCACCGTCATGAAGGTAAAGTACCGTAGTTCCAGCATGTTTGTTACCATGTGTATTACATGACCCGTGCAATAACAAATGTTGTCATTGTTAACTAAAACTAAAACCAAATACTACCAACATAGTTTTCAGTAATTGAAATAAAGCTGAAATTAAATATAAATATTAAAAAATTATGAAATACCTTTTTCAATGTATTTATTTTTTCAGCAATTATATTTATGCTGGTTTAATTCACAAAGCACTGACTTTATTGTAGAACCAATGTCTTGTTGACTATCTTTTGTAAGTTTTTGATGATTCATTGATGTGTTTCCGCCTTCAGAACAGAACGTTTGTGTTGTCTAGCGCTCTTTCATTCACGAAGGCTGCATGTTCTTCATGGCCGTTGTGTTGGTGCGACCGCACTGAGATTAGCAAGTTGTTCTTGGAGCTCATAAGGCCAAATTAGTTTCTTTCTCATGGCCTGCTCAACATTTCATGGGTCATAAAAACCTTTTTTTTAAATGAGCTTTTTTTGCAGAGAACACACACTTCGGTCAGATCTCAAAGGCCCTTGTTCCCGCCAAACCTGCTTCGCTCACAAAACACAGCAGTTACAGGATTGGCAGACAGTCTGTATGAAAGGATTTGAAGCAATGACGGAGGTCTGCTCTCAGTAACATCTGTCTCTCTCTCCACAACAACTCCAGCAGACCTCCAGCCAAATGGATCTCCGTCAGCGTCTGTAACTTCTGCTTCTTTGACTCAAAGGTCTGTGAAAATCCAGATGCGGGCAGATTTTCAGTTGGGTTTCTTATTGCGCAAGCTGAATTGTAAGCAACCACAGTTAGATAACCAACAACAACATTTTTGTTTTGTTTTTACTCTAGTGAAGTGATATAAGGGTACTTTTTGTTGATGTAGGATCTCATGTTGGTGTTGGCAGAGTGTGATTGTTATTATTATTGTTAACTAGATGAAAATAAGTACAAATATTTTTAGAGAGGTTTGATGTTTGTTTAAAAAAAAGTTTATTTTTGGTAGTGCAGGTTTGTCTTTGGCTTTCAAAGACATCTTAAAACTAAAAATCTTGTTCTTTTTTAAAAATTAAGATTTACTTGTAAAATATAAGTGTATGATCAGATAAAACAGGGGCAGTAATCGTCATGTTATTATGTACTTACCATCTATTTTACACTAACTAATTGATAGCAATATTAAAAAATATATATTTAAAAAATTTGACTAAATAAAAACCTGTTATTTGTTTTACAAATGTTATTAATATTTTGATTTTTTTTTTCAGGTTTCACTTCAATTTCAGTTTAACTTCTAGAAATTTTGTTATGTGCCTTTGCCTCTTTTTTGTTATTATGTTTTTTAATATCGCTATTTAGGTTTAGTATATTTTCTGTTTCAGTTTTAGTTTTTATTTATTTATATTTAGTAATTTTAGTCCTTCAACTTGAACTTAATTTGTGCTCAGTTTAAGTTTTCGATGTTAAATTCATAGTGTTTTATTATATTTCAGCTTTATTTCAATTAAATTAACAATTAAATGTTTTCAATATAGTTTATGTTTTATTTCTAGCTATTTAGTTAGTTGCAATTGCAGCTTTTTACATTTTTACTTAGTTTTACTAAGTTATCCATAATAGCCTATATGGTTACTATAATGTTGTTTGAAAACACTTTTGAAACATATATGTATTGGAAATATGGGTAACAGTTTTCAATAAGGTCTCATTGGTTATCAGCAATTAATGCATTAACTAATATGAACTAACAGTGAGCAATATATTTTTACTGCATTTATTACAATAAATTTTGTTAATGGTTCATGTTCATATTTGTTCACAGTGCATCAGCTGATGTTAAAAGACACACTTTTCATCTTAAATGTCAGTAAATGTTTAGAATAATGTTAATGAAGATTTATAAATGCTGTACAAGTATTTTTCACTGACAGTTCATGTCCCTAGAATTGGTTCAGCTCATATTTTGGGTGGTTAGACCCCCATACCCCCATACCCCCAGTAATTTGCACCCTGGTTTGACTGAATGAGGTATTCAGGTGGTGATGAGCTTAATGGTGATTGGATGAAACTCGATCTCTGTTAGCTGAATTCAAAAGGGGGTCTCCATCATTGAGCCCAATTGCAGGAAAATCAGCATGGTCAGTAGTTGACCTTTCCCCTCGGGTCAGTCTGTCTCAGATCAGAGGGCTCTGCTTCTGTTAGGAGTGCTGTAATGAGGTGGCTGGGGGTCAAAGGTCGAGTCTGTGAATGTAGGTGGTGATGTCAGTGACCCCGGGCAGTACAGATAAATGACCAGTGGGAGGTCCGATTTGTGCATACGAGTGTGTGTGTGCCTCTGATGCAGGGTACACAAAAATGACCCAGTAGGAATCACAAAGACAATGTGCAATAAAAAAATGTCTTTTGCGCCTGCTGCACCCATGGTATGGCAGCAAAGTTCCTCGATTATTACACTAGAATGAGAGTATAGTTCCTAGCCATATCGACCTAGAAAATCACAACTTTTCATTTTCCGTCAGTCTTGGTACACGATGTAACTATAGAAGAGTCAAGTTTTAAATAGGAAAAATATAGAAACTCTTTGGACATTTTTGAGCGAGATGCTAACGTTCTAGTCAGATTCAGTGATCTATGCTAAGCTAAGCTAAAAAATGAACAGTGCTCTCTTCCACCCTCAATACCCATGGCTGAAGTGCCCTTGAGCAAGGCACTGAACCCCCCATTGCTCCTGTATGGGCTGCCCACTGCTCCGGGTGTGTGTTCACAGTGTGTGTGTGTGTGTGTGTGTGTGTGTGTGTGTGTGTGTGTGTGCATTTGGATGGGTTAAATGCAGAGCATCAATTCTGAATATGGGCTACTATACTTGGCAAATGTCATGACTTTCACTTCACTTTCATTCTGCCAATCACAATGTGCTGGATAGCTGTCAGTGTACACTTCGCTTTTTTAGAACGATGACTTTTGTAAAAATCAGTGCATTTCAGAAAGGCTGGGCATAGAGTAGAAACAATAATGTACAGTATGTGGAAAATAATGTGTTTTTTTTTTACCTTAAATTGCATAAACATGTTTAATTGCACCAAATAATGTTCTTTTTAGCAATGTCATATGACCCCTTTAAAGGTACAGTAAGTACAGCACAGCGTTAAGTGAAAACATATGGCAGAATCTAATATTTTGTGTTCATACACATTTTTAACTTATAAATTGCCATGATTTTTCCACGTCTCTTCTGCTGTAGATGGAGAAGGATTTGAAAAAAATGTTTTCTTAAATCATTGTGATTGCACTAACAGCAATTTCTCACCAACAAAATATTGACTACTTAGCAAAACAATAATTTATATTATGAAGATTGTTCCACTACTTGTCCAGGCCTGGAAAAATTACAATTCCCTGACATTTATTATATATTTATTTTTTTCAACGAATGTACTGTAGGTACCTTGAATATTTGTCAATATAAACATTTATTTTATGTATCAAATTTATTCTACAATGTCCATGACCATTAATGCTTTATTTAAGATATAATATAGATCCATCATATATGAATTATTAATATAATTCCAATGCTTAAAATTGCCCTCAAATTACAGTTTTTAAAGTGATTTTTTTTAAGTGTGCCTCTTAAATTTTAAGAATAATAAATAAAAAAAATTTAAAAGTTAACCTAATCTGTTACCCCATTTAATCTTATCCCATTCCTAAACGTAACAACTACCTCACTAACTATGAATAAGAAGCAAATTAGCAGTTTATTGAGGCAAAAGTCATAGTTAATAGTAAGAATTTAGTGTCCAAATAAAGTGTGAGCCCTAAGGTAAATGAGTTGTTAATTGTTGAATTATTGTTTGTTGATGTGAAATGTAGCCAGTTATAGAACAAGGCATATAAAGTGACTAAATACTTATTCTCAGATATACAGTAGTTTGAGATATTGTTCTTAATGTGGCTGTGGAGATTCTATGAAGTTTAGTTTACCTGTAAATAGACATTGCCCTATGCACCACTAGAGGGCATGATATCTCCTGTCCTGAACCCAGAGTGATGATGATGCATTGTGTTTCATTTTGAGGTAGATAGACTGAAATAGTATTTTCTTGTAAAACATGCTCCAGTAATCTTGGTTTTGTTTACAAAATTCAATGTTCCCAGACAAGACACGTGCGTTGCATTAGCGTTTGATCACATCACTAACTGTAAGTGTGAGCAATAGTACCAGTGAAGTGTAGTCATGAACTCCGAAGGTGGAAAATATTCTTGAGTAAACCGCGGTGCAGAGTAATACATCACAGCTGGAGAAACGAAAGTTCTGCGTTCTGCGCAAACACAGCTCGCTCGACTCCTCCTGTCGGCCTTTGAAGAGTGTTTTTCTCTGGGACTCAGGGGTTTGCGTTCACTTCTGAAATTAGACAGCTGCTGTGAGGGTCTGCACCACTTTCTGCTGATTTATGGCTTCGTAAAGGATAACTGTTGTGTTTTTTTTTTGTTTAGAAAGGTGAAAGCGTCCAGTGGACCTGCTGTTTTCAGGGGGTCTGGTGAGTTTTGATGTTTGGAGAGTTTAGGAGTTTTCCCATGGCCTGGATAAGTGCTTCTTGATGAGTTTGGGTTTGTGCCTCTTTGCAGTGTGGCCTTCCGCCAGGCTGTTACTGTTTCAGATGCCAGACCCTGTCAGACAGATCAGATGAGAGAATGGGTGGAGAAAATGTCATAAAATTACATTAAAGAGGGAATCCAGCCACATCTAGAGTTCAGAATATCTCAGAGATTTAATGGCAGACAGTAAGCAACCGCATAGCAATGACCTGGTTATGAGTTATTTAACACACACACACACACACACACACACAAAATATTTGTAATTATTTGATGTAGAAATAATATTCACTCAGTAATTAGAAATAAATTAGTAACTAAAAAGAAATGGCCAGTAACACTGATTTAAACATGAAAACTGAAAAAAGAAGAACTGTAATATTTTATTTTCTTATTTATAACTTTATTTTTTTAACAGTGTAGTTAACTAAAACTTTATCTTAAATGATAAAACATTTTTTTTTACAATTTAACTTATTTCAGCTAGTTAGAAATGCAACATTTTTCATTTTCTTTTAGGTTAAGATGATGTAGCAAAATAATAAAATTAAACTGAAATAAAAACTTAATATTATAGACATTTTTCAAAAAGAAAAAGAATAACAATTACAAAAACACAACAAAAATTATTTAAACTTTATTTAAAACTAATGAAAATCTATCAAATTAAAATTGTAAAATTATTTTAGTATCTCAGCGATACGAAAATAACAGTATTGTTTTTTGTGTTTACTTACTGGATATGGTTGATAAAGTTTCATTTGCAATTGTTTGTCCAGAGCAACTTATATTCAAGTATTGCATTGTATATATTTTAGCATGCATTCCCTGGGAAACGAACCTTGACCTTGGCGTTGCAAGCATTGTGCTGTACCATTTGAAAGTTGAACACATTTAACCAAGAATATTCCTTTCCTGTATTCTTGTAGAGATCAATTGAATAGATTTTCACCCTTATAAATATCTCTAATTATAAGTCAAATTATTTAGCTTTATGAATCTGAAAACTACTTAATTGTTAAGTGTTAATCTAATTTAATAGCCCAAAAAATGGAGTATGCAATTATCCTGGGACAGCATAATAAGTGCATTGTCATAGTACACGTGCTGAGAAATTAAACACACTTTGGATTGCATGCGTGTCGAGAGTACAGACTTGAATCAAGTTGTGTTGATTTTATGTTTGCATTTGCATTTATGCAACACTTTTATCCAAAGCGACTTACATTGCATTCAAGTTACACATTTTATTAGTTGATGTGTCCCTGGGAATCAAACCCATGACCTTGATGTTGTTTTTGACATCTAAATTGGTGAATATTTTTGCAAGAGAATTGTAAATGCATGTCATTCTATAGAAGTATTGTAATATATAAATGTACTGAATTTATTGTTTTATTAAAGGGAGTAAAATCACTATATTTTATGCAAATAAATTAAAAGCAAAATTCTTCACACGCTTTCTAAAATACCACATTTTTTATGTACCAAAGCACACAAAACAAGTTGATGCTGATGCACTTTGACAGTTCTGTCCGAAACGTCTAATGAAGTTCATTTCTGTCAGAGTTCAGTTTGCAGTCTCACAGGCTCTGGTTTGGAAAGTCAATGTCTTGTGAACCACATCACTTGATACTTTAATGATTCGGTACAGGCGTCCTGCTAATGAAAACAAGACACTGTGGATATACAGTTTAATCCAGTCAGCGTTCCGCACAGTTTTGGTCTTATTCATTCTTACGGAGCACACAAATACCATCCATCTGTGCTCTTAGCTTTAGCGGTCAGGCGGTATGTCACAGACTAAACCACTGCAATTTAGCCCTGGATAGGAGAACCAAGTCGCCCGATCCAGTGTTAGTTTAAGAAAGTGGAGAAAAGACGTCCTGTGCTTCCTCTTTGAGTGATTTCAATCGCAGATGGGAAGTTTAATCAACTCTACTTGAGCAATATTTTGAATGAAATTACCTAAAATATTCATGCATTGTACTATTCCTTGCATTATATAGTACAAATGCATAAAAAAAAATAGTATTACTCACAGAATCTTGTTCTCATTCTCATATATTTTTCATTTTAAATAAAAGTTGTTATCTCCAGGAAGGAAGACCTGAAGGTGTGTAATGAAGATGACTGTGGTTGTTACCTGCGGGGCAGCTGCTGCTGTAGCAGTCATGAACCTGGCTGGCAGACTCAGGCTTTATAAAACCTACAATCACATTCCAGGATGATCTATGAGCTCCACCCACTTAGAGCAGATCAAAGAGCTTCATCACAGAGGAAGGAGTGAAAGATCAGGAGACAGAGAGAATTACAGGGAAAGCTTTTCTTCCTGTGCTGAGATCATGCTGGAGATATTCGATAAAAGGACTAGAAACCATGGCTATAAACTGCAAGTGCAAATCACAGTGTGCAGTTACAAACCTCAGTACTCAAGGGGGCGATGGAGTTACCTTCAAATGGTGGCTAAATATAAACATGCTTACTTTAGGACAAGAGTGTTGAAAAGTAAATCACACTTTGGTAGCAGTGATGAATTAGCACTTATAACAGATCCACTGACCCACCAGCCTTGGTGTGTGTGTGTGTGTGTGTGTGTGTGTGTGTGTGTGTGTGTGTGTGTGTGTGTGTGTGTGTGTGTGTGTGTGTGTGTATGCACAAACAGGCACTCTTGGCTTCATTTCAGACTGAGGGTTACCCTGCCAAATTATAGCTGACTGCATTAGACGTGTTATTTTTGGACGTCTACCTGCTGTCTGAGACTTAAGCTCCTCCCTTTCCTGCTTCTCACTGATTTAATCATACTTATTTCACAGTCTAACTTTTTTGTCCATGTATACAGTGCAGATAAATAATTTACGACCATCCTGGACAGGAGATCATTTAGTACCCAGCTAACACAACTATATTGTAAAAACTTTAAAAAATGTATTCTACATACTTAATTTGGCAGAGGTATTTTCATAATATTGCCCAAACATTTTTAGCAAATCCCCTTTGAATGTTTTATAAAACACATAACCATTTCCTACCTGGTCCTACCCTCAGTTCCTACCTGGTCCTACATTCAGCATCACCAACATATTAAGATAAGATAAAGATAAAGACAGTAAAGACATTTATGATGTTCCAATATTACTATTTCAAATAAATGATTTTCTTTTGAACTTTCAAATAAATAAATAAAAGAAAAAAGCATGACTGTTTTCAACAATGAGAATATCAAGAGATTTTTCTTGAGCAGCAAATCAGCATTTTAGAATGATTTCTGAAGAATAATGTGACATTGAAGACTGACTGGAGTTATAGAAAAGTTATTTTAACATTTATTTTAAATATATTTCATAATATTAATATTTTACATGCATTTTTGATCAATAAATGTAGTCTTGGTGAGCATAAGAAACATATTTTCTAAAAGCATAAACTGCATGTCAGGTTTTGGTTACATATTTTTTTATTTTATTTTTTATTTTTTTATGGTGTGGTTTATAGAATGTTTAAATACATTGCAATGCAATGTAACATATCTGGAACCAACAATTCAACGTTGTCAAATGTTTGCTGATGCAAGGAATTTTGACCTTCTATTAACACACACACACATGCACTTCCTTCTATACAAGCCCCGCCTCTTTTGTCCCAGGTGAGAACAGCTCTGTAAGGTCTTTGTTTTTTTAAACACTCTGGTCTCAATCCAGCATTTGGTCATGATGGCGCTAAGGTCAGTGGAGGCTGAGAGTGAGTCGGATTAGAGGAGATTAAGACAGAGGCTTGGATTTCTCTCTCTCTGTCGCTCTCTTTCTCTATAATTGTGTTTGTAATCAACACAGAATAAGTGTCCTCATCTTTCTGAGACATGTGTCAAAGCACTGTATGTGAAGCCCCCTCTCATTTAGTCAGCAATACTTATGCAGTTGAGACCCTCCAGGGAGCAGGATAATTATATAACCTTTGTTTCAGGAGTTTCTCCTAAAATTAAGTATTTTTGAAGTATATTTGAGTTCATATTGAAATCTCCAACTTTTGATTGCAGATTTAGGTGTCTTGACAAAACTTGACAATTTGAAAAACAATTGAGACACTAAGGAAATGCAATTTGTATTTTTTTCCGTCATATAGGCCAGGTTATAGAGCTGGATTGCAGCAGTTTACCATCTGCCTCCTCTCTGAATCTTCTACACCACCATGACAAAGCAGTGATTGGTGTACCAGCTAACATAACACACACACACACACACACACACACACAGGCATATATACGAGTCTATTAGCACACTAGCCACAACTCACAGTAAATACAAGCCATTTACTCCAGTAACTGAGCCATTTCCACCTTAATTTGTGTCTGAAAACAATAGGTTGTAAACTGCATACTGGTTCCTTTAGAGCGATAAGAAGATCAGTTCCTTGTTTTACGGATTGTTTCACTGGGGGCTCTTTACAGTATTATCAATAGACAGGATGCAGTTACTTTAGTCTGGTGCTCAGGAGAAAGTTAGATGTAATTGTTTTGTTTACAATGTATTGTTTTAGAAGATTAGCGAATGGTTATGCAATTCAACTGTAGATTAATATTTGGGGAACATATTTGGAAACATTTTAATTGTTCCAACCTGGAAATCGATAAAGTAATACATGTTTTTTAAAAGCAGTTCTAATTTCTGCACCACTGAAGACCCCCAAAAGATGTCTCTCAAAGTGCTCTGTCCACAATTATCTAGACAAACAGGTAGTCCTGCCCTCAAACTTGCACCATTGGTTGAGCCAAAAGTTGACGTCAGATTGTCAATAAGAGAGTTTTAAAAGAGTCCCACTGTTTACAATTATTGGAATGTCAACTTAGTTATTTGATTTTATAAGTTTCCTTGAACTGCTGATCATTGTGAATCAAACATGCATGAGCCTGTGCAACCAACAGCATTAACTGTCCAGCGTCCCACTGGCAGCAGTGCGGATTAGCGACCCTGTGCTTCCTTTCTTTGGACCGCTCTAGTGAAGCATAAAGGGATTATAGCAGCCCAAGTTGCAGCTGGACTGAACCATGTGCATGGTCTATGGGGGGTAGAGGACATCTAGGGTAACAGGGTGGAGATTGGGGGGTGTTGCAGATGTTGCAGCAAAGCTGAGCTGAAAGTAGCCTGAGGTCACAGTTAGTCAGTCAGAGAGAGAGAGAGAGAGAGAGAGAGAGAGAGAGAGAGAGATAGAAGTGTGCTGTGATTCCATGGGGGTGATGAACAAGCCCCAGGGGGCTGAAGCAGAAAATCAAATGAAAACACGAGGAAAAAAACAAGAGGAATGATAAAGACATACTCATCCCTTGCTGACCAGCTTGGCTGAGACGCTCCACTACAGTCATGGCTCTCGGATGCTGCATGCCGTTACGGTCTAAAGGTACAGTAGACGTCTCCTGTTACAGTGACATCTTGAATGCTACACTTTGTAGCTTCTTATGGCTTCTTATGTTTTAGAGTTTATCCATAACTGCCAAATCCTGCATTGCAATCTTTTCCCTGGATGTAGTTTGTTTTATAGCCTAGAAACTCCAACTTAAGTGAACTCATGTACTTTGAATGTTGCTAAATTTACTTTTGCATCATACTGACAATGTAAAATATGCATTACTTTGGCTCTTCTATGGCTCAGTGGGTTTATTAACAGCATTGTATGGTTGTGATGATGTGTACCTGGAAGATGAATTGGCACACTTTAGTTATTTTGGCTCTTCTGTAAGTAAACACAAACATTTCAATTGTGGTAATACCAAATGTGCTGTGACCCAAGAGGAGGGAAGGTGGTCTTCAGTGAGGTGTGGTTTCATTGAAATGAATGGCTAACATTTGGAGGGCTAGACTTTCCCACGTTGGAAGGTGTGTGTGGTGTGTTTGGATTGGGGAATGTCAACGGTCTGGGTTTGGCACAGGGTTTGTGTCACAACCAGTGGCTGATGATTAGATAGTGACTGTTGACTGAAAATGGTGGGTTTGAGCTTGGGAAATAGGTAAGCCTTAAGGTTTGTTCAGTCGTTATACATTTGCTTGCAAGTCAGCTGTAAAGGGGTTGCATGATATATTGGCATGGGTGAAATTGGATATTGAATTTTGCATCAGCCATTTAATTTCAGCCATTCATTTTATTTTATTCTATTCATGTATCTGATTTATTCATAAAATGTGAACGTGTAATAAAAGGATATTAAGCATTTAAAAATTTTAAAATGATATTTTTAAAATAATATTTTATTATTATGCCATTTTGCATTGGCAATGGTTGCTGTCCCTGATGCAAATCACTGGCCTTTTTCAGGTTATTTCAGGTTCAGGTATATAAACCATATAAAGGTTAGATTCTGCACCATTGATATTTACAGCAAAAGAGATATTGTTGAAGATATTGCTGAGAAAGTTATGAAATCCAACACTGTAACTATATAAAATGTTCTGAAAGTATGTTCTGTTGTAGTTGAAATATCTATTAAATTTACTTCCAAAATGAAAATGAATGTTTGAGGTTTTGGAATATCCAGCATGAATCCACGCCAAGGCCTCCAACTTTAGCTCAGCTTTCCATCTGTGGCATTAAAAATGTAAGTTTCACCATGTTTAATCTATGGATAACATTGATAATAGAAGAATAGCAGGGAAAAACATCAGGAAAGGAAAAGGTTGAGTGATAAAGCCCGTTCTGTTTCCCATCTCCACTTCTCATGCCAGAATAAGCCTGTTGGCTTATCTTAGATGATACCATCAGTAGACAAGCAGTCTCCATTAACCATTTCTATTGTTTCTATTGCTGTTTACTCATGTCTTTGCAGAGCAGAGGAATTGGAGGTGACTACTTTGGCCAGATTTCTCTTGATTTGTGTGGAGAAGGGGGAATTCACTAAGAATTAATTGTGTCTGTTGATAGCGATGTTAATTTGCACGTTGTCTTTGTTGTTTAATGCTTGGTTGAATGGATTGATGGCCAGTTATAAAGTGACATCTCTATTATTTAAGCAAAATTTGATGAATGACTGCTTCCGTGATCACCTTTTTGCACTAAAATGCTATGCTCAAATGTTATAAATTCACTCAACTTGATTCTTTTTCTCGGTTTAGTGTGGAAACACTTTAGGGTGTTTATCAATTAGGTGTAACAGCTGCTGAAAGGACCCACATAGACAAATGCCCTTCCCTCTCTGAGATGACTGAGGTGTTTGGACTGTGGAGGGATATAAAGAAAGAGCTGTTAGAGATCACTGCTGGGTTGCTCTCTACCCCATGCTGCTAAACAACTAACAACCAAACAGCTTTATGAGGAAGAGAGCTCCCAGCCCCCTTCCCAGCACAACTACCTCGCCCTGGATTAACTGACTGACTGAGTTTCAGAAATTCTGGATGATCTATTGTTGCTTGGCAAAAATTCCCATTTTTAGCATATTTTCTGTTTAATATACAAAGGAATGAAATAGAAAGAATTCTGCAGTCTCAACATGAGAATTAATTTTGGTTTTGGCATTTGTAGGCATTTTCTAAGTATTTGAAGGTAAAAAGGTTTGTAAATTCCCTGCTGTGGTTTCTGTTATGGATTTATAGAAAGGCTTCTGGGTCAGAATCACTGTTCATTCTTTTTTAATGCACTTTATTATTTATGCATTGTCCTCATTTGACCCTTTCCAGAGTACGAAACATTATGTTTTTAGGTCAAATCACATCAATACTGTATTATCTCCACAAAAGCATGCACAAGATTATAAACAACTGGTTATATATATACATATTTACCATTTTTTATATATATCATATAATTTATCCTAAATGTATTATTATTATTATTATTATTATTAATTAATAAAAAAATTATATGTAATGTTTTATTGATCATTTTTTATATAATTAAATTTTTACATTTAAATGTATATTTTAATAAATGTACACACTTTATTAAAAATGTAACTTTAGTATTTATACTAAAATACTATACTAATACTTTTCTATTTTAATTTTTTAGCATTATTTATTTTTGAATGTGCAACCTCCCATTATGTGATAAGTTCAACAAAATATACTTTTTATTTCCACTAAACCCCTATAAAAATTATGTGCATGTCAGCATAAAAATTTTGATTGTAGACTTGCAAATTAAATTAGATCAGTGAAATGTAAATTTAACATGCCTGTGTGTTCAGTTGCATTATGTGATTTTTTGCGTTTAGTTGCATGGTGCCGTCTAGGACATCAGTGCTGGTTTTCATGCTGATGGTGAGTTGATGGGCTGCAGGGGCTCAAAGGCTGAGATGCTGAGATGCTACCATGATCACCATGGTTGACTGGAGCCATGTCTATCTGGATAAAGACAACCAAGAAGGGCATTAGTTCAGTCCTCAGTGGGGGGTCTCCCCTTGGGGAGCATACTTGGAAACCCTGGTTTAAACCTTCCCCGTGTTTTCAGCCACACTGAGTGCCCAGTCACCATCACCCATATTTACCATGTTGTGGCCTTCACAGAATGAGTCATCTCGGACTAATGGATGTGAATATTTCATCCCAAGATTAGAAGGGTGGCACTGTAAATAAACATCAAACTAGAGTGAATTCAGGAAAATCAAGCTACGATTTTTACCCCATCCATACAGCCGAGGGCAATTAAACAAGACAAACGGACATGCTGTTGGGGATTTCTCAGATTAGTCCTTAAAACAACGGTCACTAAGCATATTTTCAAGGTCATTGAGAATGTTTGGCATAATGAAGCTTGAGATCAGAGGTCAGATCTTTTGACTTGACTTGTGAGTGTACACTACAGTCAGTCAGTCTGTGAGGTCAGTAAGATGTTTTTTGAAAGAAATTACTGCTTTGATTCAGCAAGGATGCATTAAATTGATTAAAAGATTTCTGTTATCAGTAAATGCTGTTCTTTTGGACTTTCTATTTATCAAAGTGTCCTGAAAACAAAATGCATCACAGTTTCCACCAAAAATATTAAGCAGCAAAAACGTTTCAACATTGATAGTAATAATAAATGTTTGTTGAGCAGCAAATCAGCATATTAGAATGATTTCTGAAGGATCATGTGACACTGAATATGAGATTATTGATGCCGAAAATTCATTTAAATTACATTTTATGTTAAGGCCATAATTGCAGCCTTAGTGAGCAGAAAAGATTTTCAAAAACCTTTAAAAAAAATCTTACCTGCCCATGGAAGGTTTTTCAGATGATTAAAATGTGCTTTACACTTAGGAAAAAAAAATATTATTTTAATAACTGATCGCTGAAAGGATCTTTGGAGAACCAAAAATGTTTCCTTTATAGCTTTACAGAGAAAGCCCCCATTTGGAACTTTTATTTTTAAGAGTGATGTTGAATTCTTTAGTTGCTTTGGAGGAAAACTCTTGATGATACATTCTTCAGATCAGTGTATTGGTTCTAGAGGACACATTAGGCCCGGCGGGTCTTTCTCTGAACCACAGGTTCTCTTGTGACATGTGAAATTGTCTCTGGAAGCTTTATTTTTCACAGTGAAAGGCATTACATCTGAGGGTCGGTTCATCTTCACAGTCAGGCGTCTTTGATCAAGACCCAGAACTCTGGTCCAGCTTGCTTCCAGATAGATATTCCCCTTAAACAAAACCTTTGAATCCAGTCCCAGATGGGAGACATCCTCAGAGGGCAAAAATGAGAGAAATAATCTGGCAAAGCTACAAAGGGGAACAGGGTATGGGATGGCAGAGGTGGTCTGCAGAACAGGCATATATATGAGCAGAAAGGGTCCAGGACGACACAGAGCAGGTACTGGAGGAAATGTTTAGCAGACGCCCCTTGTCTGCTGTAAACAAGGTCCGTGATGCATTTTCTCAGAAGAGCTCTGTGTTAGGGTGATGTCATGCTCCGCAGATCAGCATGTCTGTGTTGTAGAGGATCATATTTAAATGGGATTTGTGTAATTTTGGGGATAATAAACAGTTTGGGGGTGGCAAGATTGTTTTCTGTTTTAGCAGTCCACTTATGCTCACCAAGGCTGCATTTATTTGATCAAAAATACAGTAATAACAGTAATATTGTGAAAACACATTACAATTTAAATAGTTTTAGTTTTCATATATTGTAAAAATACATTTATTCCCGTGATGCAAAGCTGAATTTTCAGCATGGTTACACCAGTCTAAGTAAAATTTATATTAAGTATTGTCTCATATTAGTTGATTAAAACACAAGAATAAATCATTTATTTTACCCGATTTTACCCAATGTTGCCATAGAATACTGGCAAATTGTTTTTACTTTACTGAACATTTACAGATGTCATAGAAAGTCTAAATTATCGATCTTTAATGCGAAAAATCATTAGGATATTAAGTAAATATCAGTTCCATGAAGATATTTTGTAAATACCATAAATTTTGATTAGTAATATGCATTTTTAAGAATTTCATCTGGACAACTTTTAAGGCGACGTTCTCAGTATCTGGATTTTTTTGCACCCTCTGATTTCAGATTTTCAAATAGTTGTATCTCAGCCAAAATATTGTCCTATCCTAACAAAACATACATGAATGGAAACCTTATTTATCATCTTTCATACGATGTACAAATCTCAATTTTAAAAAATTGACACTTATGACTGGTTTTGTGGTCCAGGGTCACATTTATTATTTGCATCATAAAATGTAATTTTGCTGTAAAGTGTGCAAGATATTAAAGTGTGTGTGTGTGCACTTGTGTGTGTGTCTTAAAGGAGCACACACAGAGATAACAAAGACACAGACTTGTGCTCTATTGAGTTTGTGACCTAGATTGTGCTGCATTAATGCTGCTGTGTGCTAATGACGGCAGAGGAAGAGGAGCTGTACGTCTATTCACTTATATTATAGTCAAAACTGCCTGCAGCATCCCAGCCAGACACACAGACACTCTATGTCTATTCATAACCGAGAAATGAATGCGTGTCTGCAATATGTGTAGTCACAAAACATGTGAAACATTACTTTTCAACCACAAATAGTATAGCTAGCTAGCTAGCTAGCTAAATAGATAGATAGATAGATAGATAGATAGATAGATAGATAGATAGATAGATAGATAGATAGATAGATAGATAGATAGATAGATAGATAGATAGATAGATAGATAGATAGATAGATAGATAGATAGATAGATCTCATACAGTGATGCATTAGTCACTGGCAGATTGCAGCATTGTTTTGCTAATGTTGGGCTATTTGATCAGCCGCTCAGTTTATTTGCTCTTTACACCAGAAGCAGATTCTCTGAAAGCATTTGAGGAAGTCATTAGAGCAGGTTTAGTTTTCAGCTACTGAGTTAAAGGTCTACATTCTTAACCAGCTCATATCAACTGAAGACTATTGTTTCACTTTGTGTGCATAGATTATCTCGGTAAAGCTTAAAGTCAAGAGGATATGCAATAATGCCTGAATCTTTATTGAAGAGGGAAGAATATATGTTGTAAAACTATTTGTATGTGTCTTTCACATGTCAACATGGATGATAAAACATATGTTTACTGATGTACAAGTGATATTTTGTAACAGATTTTCTCTTTCATCTGCAGCGCTGTCTAATCTGGACATTGAGAGTAAACTGAGTGGACATTATCAGGCTCCATGGCACCTGCAGAGAAATGTGTTTCTGCCATCGACTCGGCCCGCGTGTGTGGAAGAGCTGCATCGTAATGCCAAACAGAGCCTGCGGGCGTTGTACAGAGGTTAGACACACTTATGAATCAATACTGAACAGTTATCAATCACCCAGTGAACACCTTCTGAGCTCATCTAAGCAAAGTTGTTCGCTCTAGTGAAAATCCTCCATTCACTGGCAGTGAACACTGCCCTCTAGAGGACGAAGATAGAAGCATCAAGTTTCTTTTTTAAAGGACCAGTGTTATTTTAGTATTATTTATATACTATTATAGTATTTGTTAAAAAAAAAAATTAACTCGCTTATTGTTTATATTTTCATTTAAAATTGTAGTAATGTTGTTAGTAAGGTTGCTTTATTTTTGCAGTTTCTGTTTTAGTTTTAGTAATTTAGTGCTTTCAATTAGTTGCCAAGGAAACAATTCTAATTTTCTTTTGTAAGTTTTTTAATCTAATATTTAGATTTCATTTCATTTCAACACTGTAAATGACAGGATAGAACTATTACAATTATAGTAATATGAACATGTGTATTCTTTAAACAGAATCTATTTATTTGTATGTGTAATGCGTAGTGGGTAAAACAGCAGAAGGATATCAGATGACAAAAATCATCCACATGCTATGATACATTAAATCATTAAATCTTTAAATCTCCACTTTACATATCAATTATAAATGTCAAAAATTACCAAAAGTAAAACGATTAAAAAAAAGGACAAAAACAGAACATCATTTTTATGATTATGATTTCATATAACTCATTTCTAAATACTAGTGGTGCTTGCAGGCATCACTGTTATTATATTGCATTTAGGTAAAGTAAGTATTCAGCTTCAGTGTAACCCTTCCAGCACTATTTTCTGCTCCAGATATAATTGATCATTTGATAAAACTGACTTACGGATTTGTCTGTTGTGTGTGAAACTGCTCATCAGACCAGCAGCAGAGGCAGGAGGTCAGCGAGAGAGAGCGCAGGGTGACCATTTCCATCTCCATGGCTCCGCCCATGCCCACCTACCCGTCGCCCCATGCCCACCGCAGACGCCAACAGAGAGACAGACCCCTCACCACGGTAAACATCGACCCACTGGCCTGCAGCTCTGATCTATAGTGTGATTGTAGACGATGTTGATGATGGTGTGTCTGTGTGTTTAGGAAAGGACAGAGAGAGACATAGAAACTCAGACAACACAAGCACAGGTAAACACACACTGCATGGAGATCTTTGATTTTAGCTGAATGAATCCATTCTTGTTGTCCTTTATTTTTGTATTTTTGCCTTTTGAAAAAGACGTGCACTTCAGCATTTTTTTCAAAAACGTATTTATTACACAAATAACCTATTTTAAAAGAATATACTTAAGCACATAGTTAATATAATATTTTCGGACAGTATATTGCATGTTATTTGAAATTAAGTTAAAATATATCATAATTAAAATTTATACTAAATGGAATTAGTTAAGAGTGTTAAGAGAGTGACCCACTAAAATTGCATGTCTTTGCATATAATTCCATAATTTCTTATTTTGTCTTTGAAATATGGTTAAAGTTTGCTGCCGAACATTTATAGTAGACTAAAATGTACTTTAATGTAATTTATATTGAAATGTGTATGTTATGTATGTATATTTATTTAAATACATATTTGAAATGGTGAAATATGCAGTTCAGTACATTTAAATGTAATTATTGTATTAACTTTAGCCTCTTAACTGTCACCCCCATTTCTGAACATAGATATGAAAATACACAAACTTCAATGGTTGTAATTCATGAACACTTTGGAATACATGACTAAAGCTGGCATTTAAAAAAAATTAAGTGTAAGTTTACTGTAAAGAAAATGCACTGTACTAAAAAAAAGTTTTATTTAAAACTGCATGTCTAACTTAGTTATGTTTCAAATTTTAAGTTGATATCACAAACATCGCAGTCCCTGTGAGAATTTTTAGTCCCTATACCAAAAATAGCCACTGGGTGACACCCAAACTCCACAGATTTTTTAAAATGGATTTTCCTTTGACAAATTTATAAATTTCTGTCACAATATTATTTTGTTTTGTTTTTATTATGTAAATATTGCAGTAAATTTTGTAATATTACACTTGACACTGCCCAAAAGAGGGAGGATCCCGCTTTAAAGTATTTAAAGTACCATAGCAATTTTCCATAACAACATAAACTTTCAAATAATATCTCATTTAGGATGATTACTAAAATATGTGATAGGGGAAAAGGGTAATAGAATATACAGCAGGCAGTTAACAGGTTAAATGTTATATTGAATAACACTACAGACAGTTAAAATTATAATAAAATATTTTACAAGTGCTTTAGTATGCTAATCAACACATCAAAATGTGCACTTTAATAATTAATAAAAAGATTATTAAAACATAATGATTTAAAATGTATTTTTAAAAAAGAAGAAAATAAGAAAATGCCCTTGATGAAAGCACTGACATGAATGTGTATTTACACTTAAGTAAACTTTCACTTCACTAATATTATATTATCTGCAAGTATGGTTGCTTAAAAATATGCTATAAGTGCACACTTAAACAATTAAGCACACTTCTTTTTCAGAAGGCAAATAACTTGGAAAGTATGATAAGACCATGCACATACTTCACAGTCATTTAGAGATTTTTGACATTTTCTTTGCACTGAGGTTCATAAAATCATAATGTTTTAGATTATGCATTTATTTTCAACCTCATAGTTTGTATCTGTGACTTGCCGTGAGTAAAGCAGATGCAGGTAAACATCTATATTAATCAGGTTGCCAGTTTCTTTCTTTCTTTTTTTACCCATGCATGAGTAGTCATTCCAGTCGAATGATTATTTAATGATTATTTTGATCCAGCTGTTTTAAAGAACAGGGAGTGTCTCACTGGATGTCGTGCTTTAAGGACATTAAGCACTTACTTGTTTGTACAAGGCTAGTCATTATGAAAATAACTCTTCTTTCGCAGCAAGCCATGTGGACAAACAACGTTCATTTCTTTGTTAAGGCTCCTATAATAACTCTATTTATTTCAGGGTGTTCATGTGTTGCTGACAGGTGTTCAGTCATCTGTGCTAGATTACATACCTTTACTTAGTAAACCATGATTTTGAGAAATATTACACCCCTTCAAAATGAAATTGTGCTTATTTATTTACTCTCAGGCCATCCATGATTTATTCTGATAAGGAGTTTGTTTCCTCATCAGAACAGATTTGAAGAAATTTAGCATTTCATCACTTGCTCAATAATGGATCCTCTGCAGTGAATGGGTGCCGTCAAAATGAGAGTCCAAACAGCTGATAAAAACATCATAACAATCCACAAGTATTCCACACCACTCCAGTCCATCAATAGAAAAAAAAACTGTAAATCAAAAATAGGAGTCTATAATCCATAATAACTCTAGATGTGAATTGGGTGTTATAAATGTTTCAGTTGCTGCAGAACTGAGGACGAGCTTTTAATTATATTTAATCAACTAAATCTATATTATCACGTTGTGTTTTGACAAGCACCGTGAATCGCAGCTGTTCTTTCAGTTCTGATATGGAAGCAGATGCACCCTCATTGTGTTCATTCATTTCTGTGTTCATGTTCATCCTCACATTCATGTCCATCTTTGTGTTTGTATGTGTTGTAGTTCCAAAGCACCCGGTCCTCCTCCCCTACTGAGTGTTGTCATTTTTCCCCATGGAGCAGAAAGGTATTTTACCCCCAAATGTCTCCTAAATCCTACATTCACGCTGATCTAGAAACAGTTTTACATCCTTAATCAAATCATAATCATGGGGATGAGGCCAAAACTGCTTCTAGATCAGTGCTTTAACAGAAAATCTTACATAAGATAGAACCTTCAAAACATGTCTGTGTTAATGTTATTTAACTCTCATAAGTTTTATTATAAACACAATCAGATATTAACTTCTGAATGTAATCTGAACAGGACTATTTTGTGTTTGTCTAACATATCTATAATATATATAACTAACTATTGTCTAATTCTTTAAAACTCCTCTTCTGATGCTACTACCTTCTAACATCAGCAGTACGCCTGAAATTTCAACTGGATATGCAAATGTCAAAATGATGATCATCTGTGCATATGAGTGCAAATCTGAATTATGGAAAATGTGTGTGAATTGATTTCGATTGGGCATTTTTGACCTTTATAAAAGCATAAACTAACTTCCAAAAGTTTTAGTTCTTAACCTATTTATAATTGAGGTCTCAGAACTTGTAATTTCCCAGAATTGTGAGATAAAATGTCTCATTTTACCTTTTTTTTTTTTTTTTAATAACATATGGAAATGGGCTTCCACGTGTTTTGGCAAATCCAAGTCACTTTGAATTATCTTCTTTATCTTTGCCCTTGTTTCAACCCTGGTAATGCAGTATAAATCAGCACTAGCACAGATTAATAAAACACTGCCCTTCTCATAGCCTCTCCAGCATTATGCTCCTGAAATACTTTGTGAAGAATGTCTACGATAAACACACACACACGGAAGTGCGCAGGTCTGAGGTTTCTTAATGATATGGTTTCCAGGGTAGAGCTGCTGTCTGACTGTGTGTGTGTGTGTGTGTGTCTGTGGCAGAAAAATATAATTACCCATCAACTCCGGGCACTGTGGCTTACCCACAAACCCCTGCTTGTGCGCCTGACTCCAAGATAGATGCTTTAAAGAGCGAATAGAATATTCTGTCATAAGGTCCCTTTTGAAAATTTCTCTTCACTTGTCACTTGTTGTTGCTTGTCTTTTCTGATCTATTTCAAGGCATATTTAAGGTCCAAAATTAATTTAAAGTAAAAAAAAATAAATACAAAAAATGGCTGTGATGGGTTTTGGCAACATGATGCATACTTTTAAGTACAATGAAAAAACAGTAATATACGTATAAGTAATATATAATATAAAGAAATATAATCTAATCTGTAATCACAGTTTCCTCTAGAAATTAATTTAGTGACACAAAATAATGGAATAGATGGGATACTAATGAAAAAAAAATTTTGTGCAAATATTTTTGTGCAGTTTTACGTATTCATACTGGGTCATCCTGTGTGGTTGCAAAGAACATGGCAAAATAAACTCTGCCAATATTTGCTTATTTTATATTTTAAAAATATATTATTATTACTATTATTTTATTATGGTCAAACTTAATAATTATTTCTCACTCCTTTTTAAATATAAACACTATTATTATTATTATTATTATTGTTAAAAAAAAAATTTTATATATATTTTTATTGACATTTTTTAATCACTTGCCATTGCAAGGTTGCCAAAATGTAAATTTTGGACTCTTGATATAGGTTTTGTATACATATTATAATGTTCACTTTTTCTGTTTCCTCGTGCTCCTTTACGCTCTGTGTTTCTCTCTTTCTGCTGCTGAACTTCATGAATGGCATTCTTTCATTCCCCTAATGTCTAGTTTCTTTTCTAATCAAAATAGCTTTTGAACACGAGCCAGATGGAGAAATCAAACTGTCACATTTGGCTCTTTCCCAGCCCCCTATGTTCCCTCCTCTCCTGCTCATTTTGGCTCCATGCACTCCTTTTTTTTCCCTGCTTTGATCCTGTGTTTTTCAAAACTCCACTTCACCCCTCGCCCCTCATTTCAGTGCTGGCAAACAAAACGGTCATAAACTCCTTTTGATTCTGTCCATCTCTTTTTGTGGTGCTTCCCTCATTCTTTTCGTCCTCTTCTGATTTTGGGAGAAGTTTCCGTAGTAACCCTTTTTTGGGGGGTTGCTGTTTATTGTGAGATTCTCATTGACCGGATGGGAAAAAGACACACCGAGGCAGAATATCACAGCTTGCTTTAACAATGTGCATGTTCATATGTGGCTGGGTGACAGCCACTAAACTCTCCAAACTTCTTTAGTTAACACTGTAAACTCCACAAGGTAAGGTAACTGATTAGAATAACTGCTAAGTTAACTATCTGACAGGGTTTAGCAAGTGTACTTCAGTTGGTGCTGTGAGTGAAAGCTGAAAAGAAGGGATTGAACTTGAGTTGTGTTTTATACTTAATGAGAATATGCATTTGTTTAATTTCTTTGTTTAATAACTTTTACTTGAAACTGTTGTATACTAATGCATCTCCATTGCTACTTACTTTACTACTTGTTTCAGTGTTTCTTTATGCATGTGCATGTAAAACTAAAAATATAAATTTTAAGTTTTTAATTTTTAGTATGTTGTTTCACTTTTTCACAGACCTCATGAAATCAAAATAGATTTTTGTGGGGTTTTGTCTACGTCTGTTTGCACTGAAGTATACTGCACACAAGTGCACTGCTAAATGTTAACTTTTAGCATATGTACACATTGAAAATGTCTTTTTTCCAGGAAAAATGGACCAAAAGCAATAATGACGTATCCAATTGCTGTAACAACTGACTAGCAAACATCCATAGCAAATCGAACCAACACCATTGGCTATTTATAAAAAAAAAAAAAAAAAGAAACAGCCCAACATCCTTTTCCAATTGGAAATATTATGCCAATTTAGAAACTTAAACTGCACTTATCAACTGAATTCATGGTGTCTAAAGCATTAAAGCACGTGGAACCATCATTGTTCGATACAAATATAAAAGATTTTCCAACCTCAGTAACCCTTATATTTAACACCGTAATGTTGTTCTAGGTTGCTCCTCCGGTGGATTCCGATTCAGAGGTGGTGGCTTTGGGCCACTGGCCGAAGTATCCAATCCCAAACGTGCCCTCAACGCTGGACAAACAGACCAACTGGGCTGGAATCTTACCACTGCCAACCCCAGATGAGAAGATGAAGACGGACTCTCAAATCATCACCTCATGCATCGTTCCCATTAATGTAACAGGTAAATGCCCCCTAGTGTTTGCTGTCGATAATGCATGCTGAGTCAGGGCTGAGTATGACACATAAATAGTAGCAGCATATTTCTTGGGTAAAACATAATTTCATTATAACAAAGAAAATTAATGGTTGTATTCATCTTAATGTTGCAAGTTCAAGTACATATATACATAAAAATACATGTTTCAAGTACATACTATAAGGCTAAAGTCTGGTGACGCTTTCAATACTAAAGGAGAACTTTGGTCCATTAGAATCTAGTGATGTTGTGAATGTGTGAAAAAAAAAGGTATATAAACAATATATTGTATGGGTGAAAATGATTGATTTTTTCTTTTATGACAAAAATCATCATGTTCCATGAAGATATTTTGTACATTTCCTACCATAAATATATCAAAACTAAATTTTTTATTAGTAAAATGCGTTGCTAAGAACTTCATTTGGACAACTTCTTTGTCTCAGTATTTAGATTTTTTTGCAGCCTCAGATTCCAGATTTTCAAATAGTTGTATCTCGGCAAAACATTGTCCTAACAAACCATGCATTAATGGAAAGCTTATTTATTAAGCTTTCAGATGATTTATAAATCTCTTTTTTTTATTTACCCTTATGACTGGTTTTGTGGTCACAGACTGTGATTGAGTGAATAATATGTTAACATTAATAGTTTGTGATGTGTTTAAAATGACTAATAAAGCTTTTTTTTCACCACATTTTACACTGTTAGATAATATGTGATTTGAACTGACATTTGTTAGCATTTGAATGTACATTAACAAATTTCTATTAAACTCCTTTTTTTGAAAATTTTTTTAAGCACATTTTTGAAAAGTGTGTGATTACATGAGCTGGATATTTGATGACTTAAGCATTTTAATTTACATGAAATAATAATCTGTTAATTATTAGGTAGTGTTTAAGTTCATTAGTAAACATTAACAAGCACATTATCTCATAATTCTAGCTTTGTGAATATATATATTACAAATGATCTGTTAAGCATTACATACTGTTTATTAATGGTTTATTAATGACATTTATTATTGAACAGTCTATGTTACACCTCATAACTAAATCTAATTGAGAATATCATCATCTTGACCAAAGTTCTCCTCTGGCATCAATGAACAGAAAGATTATCTTGTGAGAACGCTGAATTTTGCGTGTGTTGTTTTCAGAGGAGGGCACCAACGCTACTTCTCCCTCAGCGATATCAGCTGTCCTAAGTGAGAGATCTTTTACATGTCCATTAAGTTTCCCCCTTCAGTATCAGTGACACTTCATTCCCTAACCATCACCATTTAGAATAACATGCAGAGAGAGAGAAGGGGTTGCCATCTCAGCCATAATAACACTCTCATTTTGGCTATTGTAGCTTTCTAATTTAATGAAAAAAGCTGTTTTGATTTTCACATTACTAGCACACGCTGCTATAAATTAGCGCTAAGTGGCCACTAACTCTATAAATTAAGAGTTAGTAGTCCTGAAACGTAGATGGCTAAAGTAAATGTTTGATTTTTTAGTTTCTAGTTTTAAAGCGTAGATTATAATTGCTTTAGACGTTTGCTATTTTAGTTATTTTGCTAACTCCCATAAAAACATGTTAGGAAAATGCTTTACAGACAAAGGCAGACCAAAAAAAAAAAAGTAAAAGCATGGGCTGCCTGGCACCGTTTTTTTGTTTTTTTTTTAGTTAAAGGTTGAATAAGGCCATGAACAGAGCCTTTTTATTCCATGACACATGATTAATATTTTAACATAGATGAAACATGATTTTGAGAATTTCTTTCTTCACGCTGTTAGAAGGGCCCAAACTGAAGAATCACCCAGATACATTAGAATAATAACAGTATTAGACACACTGGAAAGTAGGTTAAAATCTGCAAGTCATGAAATTTGAAACAAAAAAGTTCTTAGTTGTCGTGGTAACTTACTTTGTGCCAGGAAATGCAAAGAGTCAAGAAAGCGTTTTGTGCATGCTAATCAGTTGCATTAGAATTACAAAGAGGCCAAATATATCTACTCTGGGCTTGACTAGAACAGGACTTTTGAGGTGGGTGTCAGAGAGGACTGAGTCAAAGACAGTGTTGACTGGAAATTGCACATCACAGGCACAGTGGTGTAATTGGTGCTTAAAGGGCCAAGCCTTGCAATCACATGAGAGTCATAATGCATGACACTGGACAAACATCAAAACAAATAGAGCTCAACAGTACAGCAGCAGACTGCAGTCTAGAGTAAGGCTGGGGTCGGGTAGGACAGCAATATTCCCATTTTCAACCCTGGTTGTTTTCTGTTCTGACGTCCTGAATATGTCGCTCCTTTCACCTTGCATGATGTTGCGTACTGTCCAGTGTGCTTTTGTGTCAGTTAAAATATTTTAACATGAATGAAAACCATCTTTTTATTGCATTTATGATCGTATAATATATACTTTTTTTTTCTTCTGAGAAGTGTTGTTAGCCTTGTATATTGATGCATAACTTGTCAGACTTTTCATATATATGATTTGAAAGTAGTTAAATATAAAATATATACTCATTTAATATGTGTGTATGTATATATATATATATATATATATATATATATATATATATATATAATTAAAATGAGTTAAGATACATTATTTTCATCTTGACTAAAATATTGTATTTAGCATCAAAAATCTCAGTGGTGTATGAGTGTGAGAAACATGGGAGGGAGAAGTAGAAAAAAGTGGCTTGCACCCAACAGCCTCTCACATGTCTGGTGTTCTTTGCAGGGGTTGGGTTCGACAGAGAGGCCAGTGTGCGCTGTTCACTAGTCCATTCTCAATCAGTGCTTCAACGGCGAAGGAAGCTAAGGAGACGGAAAACTATCACTGGCATTCCCAGATGCGTGCAGCAAGATTTTGGTGTGTGAACTTGTAAAATTCTTTTATTCCTCTTTAATTTTCCATTATTTGTTTATTTACAGTAAAGAATAAGACATATAATAAGAATAAATGGCATGTATAAAATATTATTTCTGAAAAATCTTTTATTGTTTTTTAGATTCTGATGAGTCTCCGGTGGCCAGAGAACGTACAGTGATAGTTCATACCAACCCTGAAATTTGCCAAGAGGATCTCACACTCTCTCGTTTCAACACCAAGGACTCTGGTTGCCAGACAGAAGAATCCCTGATTGTTGGGGCAGCACCCTCACGTAGACGGATCAGATCACAAAGGGTGCAGGGTGTGACTGTGGCACTATCCCATTCCACAGGCAACATATCTTCTCTGCCTGACAACTCTGACACAATGTTCACCGCCTCAGTAGGCTCCCATCTGCGTTCTCGAAGCCTCCCGCGTAAGGCAGGGCGAATGGTGGACGAAGGCCATGATGACAGTGATGAGGATGATGAGGAGGAGGATGAGGAAGAACTGTCCCCGTTTGAGGCAGAGGATTTCCTACCAGTCCCAGGGGAACATATTCTAAAAGATGATGAAGAAAGTACTGATGACCAGGCAATCCCAGAGGACCAGCATAACAGTTTGAAATTCAAGCAGCATGCTGGAAGTACAGAACATGACTGGATAGAGAGGGGTCGATCCCATCTGCCTCGGAAAGCTGACATGGGTAGCTGTGAGATTTCCTCTAGTTCTGATACATTCAGTAGCCCCATTCACTCCGTTTCCAATGCTGGTGTGCTGACTAGCCAAATGGACCACAAGGAGGATCACCAATCCTCGAGCGGCAATTGGAGTGGTAGCAGTTCTACCTGTCCCTCCCAGACATCAGAGACCATTCCACCTGCAGCCTCACCTCCACTCACCGGATCATCCCACTGTGATTCAGAACTATCGCTGAATGCAGCTACCAATACTAATGATGACTCCTCTGGCTTCATTATTGATCCATATCCTGGAGACCAATCACAAGACCTCCGTAGCCATAGGACAGGTTCATTTACTTCCACTGTGACTGACATGCTTGATGATGCTGGAGTCAGCACTGCCAATGAGGGTGAGTGGAGCTATCCACATTACAGGCACAACATGCCTTGCCATCCCGACTTCAGTCCTAAGCACTCTAGGGCAGAGAATATCCTAGAATGCCCCAGTTTTGCTAGCATAGCCACTTTAGAAAGTTTAACAGATAGGCCACCATCTGAAAAGGCTGACACCACCTCACACTTTTCTGTAGATGCTGAGGGCTACTATACCTCCATGCACTTTGACTGTGGTCTTAAAGGTAGCAAAAGCTTCACATATAACTATGCATCTGTAGACCAGCAGCAGGCAGAATATGGACATCAAACAAACACACTTGGGAGATGTAGTCTCTCTCTAAGTAAACCAAAGGTGAAGCCATCCCCACCAAAACGCAGCTCATCCTTGAGGAAAATAAGCAGCCATGTTGGACCTCCCACTGACAAGATCGAACCAAAGAATGCTGTTGGTCAGAACAAATCTATGTCTTCCGGTGAAAGAACACAGCATGTGGGGTTGAACGGAGGCTCCTCAAGTCAGCTCGAGAGTGAGAAGCCACTGGGGGCTTGGGGTGTTGAGAGTTCTACAGAAATTCCAGAAGTTGCTTTGTTTGGCGCCACAGAAACACATTCCTTCAAGGACGAGGGAGCTGTCCGGTCAGACTATGCAGATCTCTGGCTTCTTAATGACTTGAAATCCAATGATCCTTACAGATCATTGTCAAATTCCAGCACAGCTACGGGTACCACTGTCATTGAATGCATTAAGTCACAGGAGAGCTCTGAGTCCCAGACTTCCCAGTCCGGATCTAGGGCCACCACTCCTTCATTACCATCGGTGGAAAGTGAGTTTAGATTGCCTTCACCAGAAAAGCTGGTAGGTCTAGCGTCACCTTCCAGTGGCTACTCAAGCCAGTCAGAGACACCAACATCATCTCTTCCATCAACTTTCTTCCCAAATGCTCACCCAATGTCCCCTACTGGTGGCAAAAGGAAACCAAAAGTCCCAGAGAGGAAGTCCTCACTTGCTTCTTTGCAGCAGTACTCATCCAAAAGGGACCTTGAATTGCCCATCATTCCTCCCTCCCATCTTGACCTAAGTGCCCTTCCCAATGTTAGCAGGCCTTCAATTCGCAACAACCAGATGCACATCCTCCACCAGAGCAAACAAAATGCAGCAGCTTCAGCCGATACCAAGCGTGAGAGTCTGGCAACTTCAGATTCAAGTGATGAGCTGGCAGTCACTAGTCCTTTGGCCATCACTCCTACAGTACTTCGTTCAGTTCAACTACGTTCAGTTGGCAAATCTGGAGAAGGGAGCCACGATCGACCTATAACTGATACTGCCACTAGGCCTAAGTGTCCCACTGTGACTATCATTACCCCACCTACTCACAATAAACCCCATGAAACTAGGAAACCTCCACCCTACAGACCCCTTTTCACAGAAACCTCCTCTCAGGACAATTGTGAATCACTGTTTACCCCAGTAGATGGACTAGCTGATAAGAATATAGCAAGCCATTTTGGTGCAGGAAATAGATATGACAGATTAGCCCCATCACCTCTTTGGAGCATGACTGCTTTTAAGGCCCCATCTGAGAAGATGAACATGGATGAAGTGATGTCTGTGAATTCTCGAGAAGTTTCAGAAGAGGTGAGCATCTCAGATAATTTATTTCCTCAGAGTAGTCTGGAAGTGGAGCAAATCCAACCATGGAAATCTGAGCCAAATGAGGGAAGCCCTGGTCAGAATGGTGTAGGAAAGAGGTCAGATAGTCTTGACCAAGTGCCTGATATTGTCAATCAAAGATCAGAGACATTGCAAGCTTATCTAATCAGTAGTGCTGGAGAAGAATCTGTAACATCAGGTGTTCCAACCAGAAGTGCCTCACAGGAACTTGTACAGGAAGGATCAACACCAGACACCGAGGACTATTTCAGCAAAGGTTTGTTTGTGTAATATTTCTATTACTAAGTAAACTAGCTTCCATTTTGTGGAAAGTTTAGACATTTTGAATTGGAATGAGTTTCAGATTTTCTATTTAAGAGTCCACACCAAGCGATCCAACTGTGTCCCCTCTGACAGACGAGTCCAAAACTGAGGATGATAGTGTTTTCCTTTCACCAAGTAAAAGTCGCACAACAGAGGATCTCTTTGCCATGATTCACAGGTGTGTTTATCTGGTAGATTTTTGATGATCTGAGAAAGTACTGAAAAATCTCAAAATGTTTATTGTCTCTTGTTTTGTTTTTTGGCATCTTAGGTCAAAACGAAAAATGCTGGGCAGGAAAGATTCTGGAGAAAAGTCAGTGCGGAGCCGTTTAGAGGTTGTTTCTGGGAATGGCTCTGCTACTAATTCTGCAACCTCGCCAAGCACCCCAAACATGCCTGCAAGTCCATCTACTCAAACTGGGGCTCAGAGAACCCCAGGCCCAATTTACAGGAGTGTCAAAAAGTCCAGTACCTCAAATGAAGAGTTCAAATTGCTGCTGTTGAAAAAGGGAAGTAGGTCCGACTCCAGTTATCGCATGTCAGCTACAGAGATCCTTAAGAGCCCCGTTGCACCCAAAAGCCCCGGTGAGCTCCTGATGGAGGGTTCTAGACCATTTGAGGAGCCACTCTCTCCTTTACATCAGCAACTTCCAGAGGGAACTCCTGAGCAAATGCCCATCCCCTTTCCCAAATCGTATGCTGAGGGCTATTCTCCAAAAGCTTTTCCCACATCTGCCTCAACTAGACAAGGTCGGTCAAGGATGCCGCCAGCTGCGAATAGCAGCCGCTACAGTACACGCAGTCGACTATACACTGCTCCCATGCAGGCCATATCAGAAGGGGAAACAGAAAACTCAGATGGAAGCCCACATGATGACCGTTCCTCCTGAAAAATGCATCTTGACTTTTAGAATCAGTCTAGACACAATCTTTGACATCAAGTTCATAATGCTGTGCACTTGGCATACTCAATTCTGTTCTTAAGAAGACCGTAAACAAACTACGTAGCATCTGTACCATTTTGTATCAAGAAGAACAAAACATTCTAATAATGATTTTCAGTAGTGATGTTCTAATAACTTCCATGAACATATGATTTTATGTGAATACTTTGTGTAGCTTTCATTTTAGAATGAGAGTGGAGAAAACTACATGATAAAAATCCATCACTTTGTAATTACTCACAGTGATTCAGTTGCGGATGCTTTTTATCACACATTTAATATTGTCTAGAAAGATAAAAACAGTACTGTACTGGGCTAACTGTGAAAATGAGTCCAGATGGTATTAAAAGAAGGGAAAATCTTTCTTGTACCTTACACACAGACTGTTTATGGCAGACAGCTTGGGACAATCAAAGAGTGGCCTTTTGTATAGTTAGCTGTAGCATAAATGGGCTAAGTGCTTTCAAGTTAGCCCCGCAACTGGATATTATTGGGCAAGAAATGTAGCTGTGTTTGAATATCCTGATGGCCAACCACTATATTGCACTTCTTTTGGTACTGAAAAAAAATTTAATTTTGACATTTTAAAGAAATCTTACAAAAATGCCACAGAATAAAAAGTGACATAAAAATAAATATCTATATACAGAATATAAATGTAAAAAAAAAAAAAAGTATTTTTAACGAGATTACCTTAAGAAGATAAAAGGCAAATTGTGTCCATATTTGGCATTTTTAAGATATTGAGCTTTTTAATGCACCAACTAATAATTTTAAAGCAATGCTGTAATATATGACAACATGATTATTTGTTTTCATTCGGTATTTATCTTTTTTAAGCAAATTTCTTAAAAAAATAATAATAAAGCAACCCATGGTTTCTATATCAATAAATTGATTTAAGAAAAATGACAACAGCCACAACACAGACACTAAACGTATTCTGTGAATACTGTACCCATTGTTTCTAAAGTATATATAATTCTGCTCTTTGTGAAGTGATTTTTTTGTTATTGACCACTGACCCACACAGCAGGACTAATACTGTGCAAGCGTTTTACAGCCAACTCGAAATTATGCCTCTACTGCAGTAGTTGTAGCTTTTCTATATTTCACGTTAATAGATCAAATTAACTGCATGCAATAAAACTTGAGGGGAGCTGATATTGGTACATCATTTTTTAAGTGTATCAAGGAATTTGCCTCCTCAGATTTGTAAGGCCATGAGCTGTTTTTGTCAAAAATCTGATTGAAACACTCTTGACAATCTTTTTCAAAGGCATTTACATGTAGTAAACAGATCATGGCAGAATAATATTGTAGAAGGATAAAGTAGAAGTTTTTAGAAGTGTGTAGTGGACGTTTTGGTCAGGAGACTTTTGCAGTTTGTGTTGCTTTGGGTTTGAATTTGCAATGTTGAGAGGGCAATGAGGAAAGTTACATGAAGGACTTAAAGTTTGGTATCATTCTTGAAACTGATGGAAAACATATTCTTTTCTCAATGCTGTTGCTGTTTGTGGCACAGTAAGATATCCAAAGAAAGACTACAGAGGTGTAGAGTCACGTTAGACTGAGAGACAGAGCAAGTCTGCAGTAGGAGGGTTTGCGTCTTGATAAAGACTTTCTTTTGCTGGAGCAACAAATAAATATGTGCATATGAGGATGTGCTGAAAAGGATGCAAATCAAAGGAAAAAAAGGTTGTAAAAAAGGTTGCAAAGGACAGATGAAAAAACATGGACTTGCACTACTGTTTGGTCATCGTTCAGCTTTTTTAAAATCAGTTTCCAAGAGCCACTTCGTGTTTTTCATTTTGGTACTAATGCAAAAGGATTATTAGTATCTTGCTGGCTTTTATGAAATATTGGGCTTTGATACATTTATGAATGCAGATTTATTTATGGATTAATGGACTTATGTTTATCTTTTCAGAGGTTAAGCTTTAGTTGGTAAACACTGGTTTCAAATGACAGATGAATTTAATGCAGAAAAGAAAACCACTTATAAATAATATTTAAAAAAAAAAAAAAAAAGTTATGGCATAAGCTACTCTGTTAATGATCCTTTGAAACCTAATGATGTCCAGTGGTGTATTTGGCATTTCTCTCCTTTGTACCATTGACCTTCTGGTGTATTTGCAATTTACCTTGCTTGGTGAGATTTAGTCTTTGGATCAAGAATCAACTATTCAATCACTAACAACTAACTAGCTTTAGGTAAAGATGTTATACAAAGGGAAAAACACATTTATAAATCTGAGCAATCTAAAAGTTCGCAAAGACTTTCACTATACATCTCCAAGACAGAGGTAAATGATTTTGTAAGCTACCATTCCAACATTGTAAAGTCTAACCTTAAAATTTGCACTGATGTTTAGTATGTTTGTGAAGGTTTTCTCATTGTCTATTGCTGTACCTAAGGCTATTTAAACAGGAATAGTTAACACATAGCAAAAGCAATTATGAACTGAAATCTCATATTGTTAAAGTTAATAAAGCATGCTTGGTGAATGGTAACATGCAAAGATTTGTGTACCAAAGGATTTCAGAGTCAGACAAACACTTGCTGTACTGAACACACACAGTTACGTGATGTCTCTTCTGGTACTGAAGTCTTCAAGCAACTAAAAAGATTTGTTTTGTAAAAACTTGTAAATAGAATACCTTTTAAAATCGTTTCAAGGGTGTTTCTTATGTAAAATGTTTTCAAAGTTTACATTAATTATAAGCCTTTGTATATTTTTGATCTGTGCAACACTTTTGAGTCTTGTATTTATTTTTTAGTAATCTTTGTGGAAAGTCCCATTGTAAAATGTCTCTAAAACTGTTTGCCAGCTTGTCTGGCTGTTTAGTAAATGTGCATAGAAGAGGCCAATAAATGTGACTGCTTTAAACACATGAATGCCTGTGTGTGTTTAATGTTCGGTGATAATGCTGAACTGGGTTGAAGTATGGTAAATTGTACCACATTTTAAGTCATCATTATATGAAATATAAAGCTCAAGGATGCAATGGTTTTAATAGAGCTTGAGATGCTGAAGTAGAATAAAATGAATGGCTTTTTGTTAGTGAAGTGTTAATGGCAAGTACCTGCTCTACTTTGACAGGTGTTTTCATAGTTTTTAGTTTTGAAATACCTTTATTCCACCGTGTTTCAGTGCTCTTTGAGTCTTAATACCAGCTAGATGCTGTAGTTTAGGTTAATTAGTGAACTGAGAGCCACCAATGATGACGTTTAACAAATAAATGAATAATAAATGTTTGGTTTTTCCATTTATTGATCGGCATAGAACTACAAGCAGAGGCTAACTAGGATAAGTACCTCGAAAAGTATCATGCTTGTATTGCATAGATTAGGTCAAACACATTTTGCTCTCATTATAAAATACTGAATCCACAGTGCAGTTGTCATTGTTTTAAGAATGTGGATATTTGCACTGATTAGATGAAGTGAAGTTTATTCAGTGATCTTTGACCAGGATGTTTGGGACTCCGTGCACCTGAGTGAGCTGAGTACAGTCAAGTGTTGCTAGAAGCTTCTGTGGGCCGGACCGTTTGGGAACAACAGTCTCTGTCAGACACATTGAGGCTTGCTCTGCAATATCACTGAAAGAAAGTATAAAAACAAAAGTAAATATAAATGTAAATGTTATATGGATTAGTATTATAAAACACAGTTTGACCCAGTCTTTGCAAAAGGATGTCTTACCCATAGTGAATGGTTTTGACATGCTGCATTCCCAATCCTTCAATCCGGAATATGACGTTCTTCAGCACACAGGGCAGTGGCTTCTGGAACTTGATTTTGACTTTTAGTTCTCTGCAGAGCACAGCATCACATACAGGCTAAGAGAGAAAATAACACACAATAGCACAAGTCACATTAATACAATATAGCCATGATAGATATTATCATGTGTAATCTTAATATACAGCGAGTCATCTGAACTCACAGTGATGACGAGGTCTGGTGTGCACAGCCTGAAGCTGAACTATTTGGCCAGAGTTTGTCTAGTCTGAGTGACCTGTCCAGAGAGAGTGAGCATCAGCGCCGCATGACCCACCAGATGGTCCTTATTGGGTGCACCCAGATTAGTCCATACATAATTCATGCACTGCAATTTGATTTGATTTATTTTTTGTCATTATGAAGTGTCATTCAATTGAAACTGTGAATACTGTTAAATATATATATATATATTTTTACTTTCACTTTATTCTCTACAAAGAACTAATTTATTTTCAATACAAATTTATTTCCCCACAAAGTTAAGCTTGTTAATTTATGCCTTCCAAGCCGAACCTATTGGCCTATAGATATTAGTATATTGTCAGTGCCTGTCAATCAACGCAGGTGTTACACATTCAAAATGTTCAAACTAGACGCGGTAGTCGCGAATTTGACGCTCTATTCGTGTTTGGTGTGAACGCAGCATAATAAATCAACCTGTCACTCACAGACTCTCACAAATACATCCCTTATAACCAATTAAGCTGTAATTACACAGCATTTTCAGATTCACAGCATCTGAAGCTGCAATCTAAATTATTATTCTTTTTATTTATTGTGTAAACCCAATGCTGAATAGTGTGATTGAGAAGTGAGTGTATAAAACTATTGACAGCCGACCTACACCATAAGTGTCCGGCACATCACAAAACCATTCTCATTTAGACAATGTTTATTTGGTTTTGAATCTTCAAGAAAAGTGTATGTAGCCTAGCTACTGGATGTGAAATACAGGTTATTCATCAAACAGACAATTATTCTTACACATTTTGTTTACATTTATTCCCCCTTTAGGTAGACAGGTTGCTGTATAATGTTGTTTTAGTGTTTAATATCTCTGCAAGAACACCATATTATAGTCAAGCATTATAGAAGTACTGATTATTCAGTCATTATTGAAACACTTGCCATTATTGAAGGTAGGACAATAATGCTTATAATAACACATCAAAATAACTGCAAAATATTGTAGGTCCTTCAAAGTACTTTTACTGTATGAGATAACCATAAGCAGAATGGTTCCATATACTCTGGAAAATATTGAGCTTCAAGTATCAAGTCTAAATCTTTTCATGAATATCAATGTTGGTGAATCCATACACCTGAGTGAGGTGAGGACAGTCAAGAGATGCTAGAAGTTTATGTTGCCCATGATATTTAGGAACAAAGGTCTCCGTCAGGCTCACTGCGGCCAGACTTGGAATATCACTGAAGTGACAGAGAGACAAAATTAGTATAATCCATTTGTATTAATTTTACTCATTATTCAACTGTAATTTATTTCAGGTGGTGTAAATAAATGTAAAACTCTCGTGTCTTACCCATAGTTAATTGTTCTGACGTACTGCAATCCCAGTCCTTCAAACCGGAAAATGACATTCTTCAGTACACAGGGAAGTGGGTTCTGGAATTTGATTTTGAATGTCATCTCTTTGCCCACGACACCACCACAAAGAGTCTGAAAGAGAAAAACAGTCAGGCACTAGTCTGCAAATTCTAATGCTTCATATAAGAAATTAGTTGTGTGAAATCTAACTTGAATGCAAAAACTGGCAGATGCGCATATGAAGAGTTCATAAGAAAGAAAACTCACAATAATGATAAGATCTGATGTGCGCAGTCTGAAGTTGAACTGGGTGGTCAGTATCTGCGTAGTCTCTGAAACCCGTCCAGAAAGAGTGAGCATCAGCGCTGCTTGATCCACCAGGTGTTCCTTGTAGTCCTCATACTGCAAGATCCACTCCAGAATCGGGACTACAGAGGAAAACAATGCTTTTATAACAAATCTACAAATCAAGGCCTTTTGAGCTCTGGTGTAGTACATGGCTGCCACCTGGCTGTACAGAGTGAGGCTACGAGGAGACCTGCACTTGTTCTTCAGGATGATGGAAAGCACTGCATCCTGACCAACACATGGTCCGTCACCCTTCATATTGACTTCAATGATCACATCCTCAGTGTTGGACAGCGGGTATACAGACTGTTTGGAGCCATTGCGACAGGCTGTTTCTACAGCAATTCGTGCACCGTCTGAACCTGAGGAATGGGATAATATAATAATTATACTCATGAATATTAAATGTGTTGTTGGTTACTATGCATAAAACATCCCTACTTCCAAAAATGACTGAAATCACGTATGCCACTGTGACAGAACTAGCCTGTCAGAAAACCAACTATTTTCAAATGCTTGATTTTATATTATAACATATTGAATTTTATATTTTATCAGAATGCATTGCTATTTTTGAATTGCCATCAGTAGAGAATGATGCTTTTCGTCCATAGAATGGCGTAGTTATGATATCTCACACTTTTTTGTTATGTATATAATTCCATATATAATTCCACATGTGTTAATTCATAGTTTTGATGCCTTCAGTGTGACTCTACAATTTTCATAGTCATTAAAATAAAGAAAACTCTTTGAATGAGAAGGTGTGTCCATACTTTTGGTCTGTACTGTACATGTACACCAGGGGTTGAACACTATGTAAATATCGCTTTCAGTTGAAGTGGCCTTTCCTCCTGGGTAGCTGGTTACGATAGTAATTTGTACCGTCCAATAGAAGCAGCTGACCGAGAGTAAACACACAGTTTGATTCGGTTTTGCATCTGTTCAATGATCCTGGCTTCCCAGGAATCTATCTTGAATTCCTTTACTAACGGAACAATCATGAGCGTCTCGCTCCATGCTGATAGGATATTACCTATGAAACCCAAACAGGAAGAGGAAATAATGGTAAGGGTTTGCCATTAGAATATTGTGAATTTTCCGGTTTGTATTTTGGATAAACATAGAATAACTACAGAATTTGCACTTGTTTTGTCTTTCTAAATGTAATACATTATTAGCCAGTTTCTTTAGGTTGTCAGAACACATCTGGCTGGGTAGCAAGATGGCATCTAATGAAAAGAGTCCTTAACTGACATAGCCTCAGCTCCAAGTGAAGTTGGTCACAGTTTGGATCGAAGGGTCGGGACAGCTCAATCCACATCACAAAACACTGTCCTCTGCGGATGATGAGGTGATTGCTAAGATAATGATCGGTGTGATGCTATTGTCGATTCTGTCCCATCCTGGATTTGATGAGGTCGACAGAACAGACCTGCAATGGCAGAGCTGAGAAACAGAAAAGAAGATGATTCTTCTTCTTCTTATTATTATTATTATAATTATTATCTTACTATCACTCTCTGTTGTTTAAAGTGATAAAATATTATCTTAATTCCCACCATATTTCTGATATTATCTATCAATCTAATTTGATTGATTTGATCGTTCGATTTTATTCTAAATCTGCGAGTAGAGTGCACCTGCAGCGCGTTAGCATTCGTTCCGGGATTTTTAGCTTGTTTACTGTACACCTTGTCACAAGCACTTTTAGGCATTGCTCTGTTTTTTGTTCTAAGTCAGAAATGACAAGGAAGGAGCTTCCCGCAATAGAAATTAAAAAGAGTATTGAAATGAGAGGCACAGTTTAGTGTAAAGTCAAGAAAAGATGAGACATAAGCATGACAGTATGTTAATGTTATAATGTAAAAAAGAAAATGCTAATAATTATAATAATAAAATAAATAAAACATGTTTATTCTGTGGCTCCTAAAAAACAATAATTTGGCACTAAGTATTTTTATTATAGGAGCCAATGGATCCTTGGAACCCTGTCACTTAGGCTTATATGTGAATCATATTAACAAAACACCAATAAACGTTGATATACTCAAATAGTATCTTTCTCAGATAACTTAATACATTCCCCCCATGAACAGATTACAGTCTTAGTAATAAGATCACAACCCTAACAAAAAAAAAATTAAAGAACTGAAAGGATCTAAATGAGAAAAAGTCAGATTTGCAAGAAGAAAAGTAACAGTTTGGAGGGGAAAAGTCAGAATTTGTAGTTTATGTCTTGCGATTCTGTGTTTACATCTCTGACTTCTGAGCTTTTTTCTCAAAATTGTGAGATAGAATGTTGCAAAAGCTTCCATATATTAGTCTTTACATACAAAAATATCACATTCTATATCTTGTATTATTACAAAGACTACAATATGTAATTCAGTATATTAGGTGCTGTTTCTTTGTTATTATTTGTGAAATGTCCTCACAATTCCTGAGAGAAAACTGTTTCTACCGAGTTGTTTATACTCATTCTGTTGTTCACACACACGTCCTCATAGTCACACTTTCCACACATATACATCAAGCATGGCTATTTTTCACTTTATTTCACGGAGCTGCTGCTTTTCTGCAATGCTGCATCTTGTTTTTGTGTGTGCCATAAAGAGGTTTTATAAAAACTACTGAGTGATGACATCTGCTTTATATCATGCTTGTCAGATTAACTCGAGATAGAAGTTGTTAATCTGTCAGATTAATTCTCCTAATGACAAATGAGGTTTATTATTACTTCTGGTTAAACCTCCTTTCCCATTATCACTAAAATGACTCACATTTACACTTATGTAATGCTATAGGCTGTGAAATCTAAATAAATACAGCAAGTGAAACAATCTTATGTAACACTAAAGACTGTACAGCTGTATTTAAGTTTAAAGAAGTGAGACCCATTCTAAACACTAAATGCCCTCTCATGAAAAATAATGGATGAGTGTAAATGCAGTGGAGCATGTGGAAAGCATGCATACATCTACATCAAGCCACTTGTTTTGTCAGTACAAACCTTGCAGCAACCTGACATCATGCAATGATCATGTGGTCAAGACCGTCATTCAGGATGACAGTGAATTGGAAATGAAGTGTCCGTCTCATTCCCTGTCAATAAGTGGAAGTGTGCATGTTGCACACCGGGTTGTGATCAACTACCACTGCAACTGACCGACAGAAAGCTGTGATGATGTTGGACTGTGAGGTTTCAGTCCTCAGATTATTGTGTCAAAAACTGAGATTAATCTTGAAGCTGGAAAAATGAGGCTAAATGTATAAAGAAATCTCAAATGGAGAATAAAAGCATTAAAAATAATACATGAGTGAATTGTTTATTTCTACAGTTAAAACTATCCCTTTTCCCAATAATAAACAGACCTGTACTTGCAGTTATACGGTATGTGACCCTGGAGCACAAAACCAGTCTTAAATCACTGGGGTATATTTGTACCAATAGCCATAAAAACATTGTATGGGTCAAAATGATCAATTTTTCTTTTATGCCAATTATTTGTATACATTTCTCAATTTCACCAAAATGACCCTTATGACTGGTTTTGTGGTCCAGGGTCATATAGAGCATAAACAAATCTGACTAGAAAGAAAAAAAACATTACGCTTAAGTTTTACTGATGCATTTTATTTAGTCTAACTAAACATAAAACGATCAGTGTGCTGCTTAAAATTAATTATTAATAATTGGATAAAAAGGTATCATCAACCAATCTCACAAAATAACCCCATATTAAACTCCAAACAGGCTCTTGTATTACTCTGGTAGAGTTCGTTTTGCGGTAAGCGGGACAAGGATGATTATCAAATAAATACACAGACATAAAATACTGATTTAAGTGAAGGTTATTTTATTACCTGAGACAATAACTGCAGAGTGCAGCAGATGTGAAACAATAGCAGCTGTGTAAGAATATGAATAAGTCGCTTTGTATAGAGCAATCTAGTGTTAGAGGCCATTTTATTAAAACATTTTTATTATATAATAAATTAAAAGAAAACACATAGATAGAATACAGAAAGTACAGAGAAGCTAGTACTTTTTTAAAGAAAATAAGTAAATGAATAGAGTGGAAGTCTAAAAGAGGCAAGTTTTTTCACTTATGTGATTTATTTATTTAAATATGTGATTTATGTTACAAGTTTTTAGAATATATAGCTACTTTTGGATGCCTATCAATGCAGAAATATGCTTTGCACCCTAAACAGCCTTTTGACTGACTTTACTGCCTTCAATTTCAGACACAACTAAAATTATGTACAGTAGGATACATGATTAAACATGGGGGTTTTATGTTACCAAATAAAAACAAATGCTTCTTTGTGCTTCACAGTGAGCTTCAATGAGCGTATTCTTTTATTTTATGATGCAGTCATATGGCACTATCGAGGTACAGCACAAATGTGGAAGGGTTCAGGAGCAGAAGCGATGGCGACTGTTCTTTTGAGACTCAGTGTTTCTCCCTCAGGTGGCAGGAAGGTAAAATGCTGCATCAGACAGATAAAGAAGAGGAAGAGCTCCATACGAGCGAGCTGCTCACCTGGACACATCCTCTTACCTGGAAATCAGGCTCTGGATCAGTTTTTTAATTATTATTATTGGTTTATATATAGTACCATTCAAAGGTTTGGGGATCAGGTAGATCTTTTTGAAATAAATTAATAGTTTAATTCAGCAGGAATGCATGAAATTGACCATAAGTGACAGTAAAGATATTTAGAATCTTACAAAAGATTTATATTTCAAATGAATGCTGTTCTATTGAACTTAAGAGTAATGATGCTGAAAATTTAGCTTTGCATGACAGGAATAAATAAAATATATTCAAATGTTAAACAGTTATTATAAAAAATGGAACGTTCTGGTCCTTGATTCTGATTGGTTGAGCCGCGTTTGAAGCTGTTGTAAATTACTCTACAAACATACATCTTTGTTTACTTCTCTGTGTTGCTCGGCAGCCACTTAGTTGGAACCTCAATTTTTTGGTGGAAGAATACTGTTTATATTAATATCATTACACTTTATTTGCTCTGTTTTATTCTGTGCAACCTTACTATGGGCATGGAATAACCATTTTATAAAAGCAATAAGCCACGTGAAGCCATGGTTTACAGTGAACTTATAACAGCTAAGGGGGTTTTAGGCTGTCTGCTTTGCATCGTGTTATAAATTCACTGTACACCACAGCTTCTTGGGGTTTATTGCTTTATTTGAAACTGCAGTCATATTTATAAAGTAAAAAAATTACTGACCTTTAAACTTTTGAACAGTAGTTTATGCGTGCATGTATATATTTATTTTAGTTCTAGTTTATATATTGTGTTATTATATCATTATGTTCCTCCTCATGACCTACCTATTGAAAAGGGTATGAAATTTTCTCTTTTCAGAAATTTGCCATCTTCATCCAGAAAGTGAGCAGGATTGAATTCATATGGATTGTGATATTCATTCTTGTCCTCCAGAATTGGCTTCAGCATTGGCAGCACCATCACACCCTGTTAAAACGTAAGAATTCGAACAGTCTTCCATAATCCTTGCATCTAATGCTGTATCTAATGTGAATAATCATTGAGATATACAGTGTGGTTCTAAAATCTCTCTTTTTTTTGTTGCTACTTATAATTTTCCTTGTGATTTCTGGTTAAAACATGACCTGGATTCTATTCTACAAACGATACGTTATGACTTACCTTTGGTATGAGACATCCTGCAACTGTGGTGTCTTTGCTGGCAACTCTCGGTGGAATGAAGGCAAGAACATTTGCGAACCTCAGAATCTCATGCATCACTGCATAGGTGTACGGCAGATGTGCCCTGTCTTCCATCAAGGGCTGACGTGTCTGTCCCAGCACTTGATCAATCTCAGAATGGACTTTCTCTGTGGAACATGAATGTGCATGAGTAGGTGGACATGAATATACATACACATCTGCCTAACAAGTAGACAACTAATAGGAGCGAAGTGGCCCACCTTGCACTTCTTGAAACTTAGCCATGTAGAGTAAAGCCCAGCTAAGTGATTTAGCAGTGCTTTCGGTTCCTGCTCCAAACAGATCCAACACACAGTGTATCAGGTTTTCCTCAGTGAATTCCGCCTCATTGTCCTTACACTGAAAATAATGGAAAGATGAGAAAGGGTATACAACAAAGGAAGGGTTAAACACAGAGTGTGTTTCATTTGAAATGCTTGATTTATCAGCTAGCAAATGTGCATAAAAACCCAAGAAAAGACTTGCAAACATCTGCTAAAATCAGTAACCTTCTCAATTTCCTCCAGATAACAGTCAATGTAGTCTCTAGGACTAGATGGGTTTCGGTCGTTTTTGTGCTTCCTGATTTCTTCCTTAAAAAAGAGCTTAAGCTTGGAAAGGTTGGCAAATGCAGTCTGGTGCTTTCCTGGCAGCAGGGACATCAGAGCGGGAAACGTGTTATACAACTATTGAGGGACAAACACATTTGGACTTTAGAAGGTTATAAATCTTTGCAGGAAATGACATGTTTTAATAAACATTGAATGCATGAGTTAAAAGTTAAAAGTCAATAGTCAAAATGAAATAAACAATTTTCATATTAATTTTTTTAATGGATGGTCCTAGTCTTATTCTGTGTGTATTTGTGCATGTTTTTCCAAAGAACAAACGTTTGTCCTTGTAAGATCCAAATGGGTTGCAAAATAGATTCAGATTGACTTAAACTTGTAAATTACAGTTAAGACATTCAGCTACTACAGCATGCCTTTATTTTTATGAACACTTATCACATTTTCCAGAAAGCGGATGTCAGCATAGTGAGGTAAATTGATTTATTGGTGAATGCAAGACACATTTTTGCATTATATATATACGTATATGTATAGTGTAATAGTCTTTCTGTGTCTTTAACCAAGAGGGTAAAATATCAAGAGATAGATTATGTTGGTCATCAAATTTGCAATCGCTCCTTTAGCCGTTGAGTTATAAACACTTACACAGCAGTGTGGACTTTTCTCTTTTTCTTTACTTTTTTTCCCTTTAATGTCAGGGTATGAAAAGTGTATTGTTTTAAATATATTAGTTTAAATAAATAGAAGTTTCTTCCTTTTGTAAAACAAAGAATGTGGGTAACCACGTTCCTCATTGACTTCCATAGAATGGAAAAAAATACTATAGAAGTCACCCATATTGAGGATACCCCACATTCTTCAAAATATATTTTATGTTCAAGAGAAGAAAGAAACTCTTACAGGTTTGGAACAGCCTTTAATGACTGTATGCATTATCATCACAGTCTGTTAAAAGGGTCTAACATAATACATTTGGTCCCCTACCCGGCCCCAGACGTTGATGGGCAGCTTAAAGGTTTCATCTGAATACTGCAGCAGCTCATGAAAATGATGGTCGTCATACTCAAACTTGTAGCCAAAAACCAGGCTGCATATTATATTGCCCACTGCGCAGGTCAAGAGGTGATGAGGGTTGAATGGCAAACCTTGGAAAGCAAGGAGAGAAAGAATGGTTACAGGTGAAAACTACTTTCAAATTGTTGCCTTTAGAGTTCAGTATGTACTCGGAGATATACTGTATGACTTGACACCGAAATGGTGCTCACTGACCTTGCTTGGTTTGCAAAGCACTACAAACAAAACGACACTCCTCCAGGATTGAGTTTTCTAGAGTTTTCTTGCCCACACCAAAATACTTCAGTGTTGCCAGAGCAAAACGCCTCTGATGACGCCACATGTGTCCACTAGAGAAGATCAGACCTACATACAAAAGGATAAAAAAATTTAAAAAATAGCTAAATCCATGATCACTAAATTTGGCCTGCAAATTAGCTACTGGGTGTGATATTTGCATATCTTTGCAAAGCTGTGTTACACTCAATGACAAATCAATCTGTGCCAAGAAAAGAACAAAGTCTGGCAAACTTATACACCATCACAATGACAATTTTGTCACAAAATGTTGGCATGTAAATGTGGTCTGTCATGTGTTGATGAATGGCGGTTTGAAGAAAATGGAGCATTTACAGCTTGCAATTTCAATATATGTAACTTTTAAATTGTGGAATCTATGTTTTCAGAGTACTGAATGAATGAACCTTTTTATTTCAAGAGAGGAAAATTCAATTTCCCGTTACATCAGAATCACCATAACGTTTAATGCAATCTATGTCATGAATAGTTCTGCATATCTTTAACTACAAAGCTTGCTATTGTAGCCATTGCTGAAGGAAATTTTACCACCATCACTGGAGCTTTTCACAGTTTAAATCCAAGCTATTTTATTGATAAACAAATTAGCTGTATCTGAAATGTTGTGAATCCATATTAACATCAAATGAAAGCAGAATTAAGAAATATTTCACGATGTTCTACAATATTGCTGCATAGTTTCTTTTTGATATCTGATTTAACAAGGTTATTAACAGTCATATTTCTGAACATTTTAAAGTGTAAATGGTGTTGCTGTGTGTATTGCGTCTCTCTACCTTTCCCTTTACAGATCTTGTCGTTCACAGGGAAGTACGGCCGGTCTGTGAAGATGTCCGCCTGCTCCACAAACGCCTCTTTGAAACTCTCGTATCCAGTGAGCAGTATGCAAGGTTTGTTTCCCAGATACAGTGTGCTCACATCTCCATACCTCTCAGCAATCTGATCAACATGTTATATTATAATGTACACAACTGTAGTAACCATGTCATTACTGCCCTTCATACAACTGAAAACTTACCTTTGGGAAAACCTCCATTGGATCACTAAAGCCTATATTCAGTACGTTTCCAACCAAAGGCAGGGGGAAGGGTCCTGGCGGCATGTTGTTTGTAAGAACATCTCGCAGGTGTTTGACCAGCAGCAGCACACACAGAAAGATCAGGAGACCCTGAACATCCATCCACTGACCCATCAGCTGTGACAGAACTGACGCCATGCTTACTGATACTAGAGGGAGGTTACACACAGGAAGAATACTTATATACATATTTTAGAAATCATTCATCTCTATGTGACCACACATGTCTGAATTTCACTGCATTAGATACTTTTAAAAGTGTGTTTTACATAAGCTGAACTTGAAGTTGATATATATATATATATATATACACACACACATATATATAAACACTACCAGTTAAAAGATTTAAAGGGGTCATATATATGATGCGATTTCAAGTTTTCCTTTCTCTTTGGAGTCCTACAAGCTGATTGTGTGTAGATAAGATCCCTTAAGCTGCAAAGACTAAAGTCTTAAAACCAATGAGATATTCTTTAGCAAAGTTAAAACTCTGCCACACCCCCCTAACACGGCTCATTCAAACACGCCCCACATATCTACGTCACGATGTGGAAATATTTGCGTAATGCCGCCCAAAGGTTCACTCAAAGAAAGAAGGTGTGGTTTCAGTTACACAGTTAGTGTTGAAGCAGTCATGTCAGAGAGATGCTGCGTGTATCTAGGCGAATGCAAAAGCACTTTATTTAGCCTTCTGAATGTTAGATGCATTTAGGAATCTTTAAGATTACTTATTACAGATTACAAGTTACAACAGAACAGAAATGCATTTTATGGACGACAGTTTCGTGAACCTAGGAGAATAGGTAATTGTGACTTTGCTACGACAATCTGGTGCTTCTGTATCAGCAAATGTAACTATGTTTTGTTATTAGTTTTTGCTATTGAATGTTCAAATTTTGAATCATTCTAATATGCAAATGTTTTCATAATAACATGAGCTGCTTAAAATGATTAACGTTATTTACGTTACTGATATTCAAAATGTTAAGCAAGCACTGCTTTGTTTACATTTTGTACATCTGCGTTTATCTCGTATATCTTTGTTTTGGTTTCTCCTTTTGAATGACGAATATATACTTTTATTAGCTGTTGATATGAACAGCTCGTTCCTCGAATGCATGCGCAAAATGCACATGTTAGTTTGTCGCCGGGTGTAGTCTGTGTGGTGTGTTCCAGCCAAGCGGCAACCTTCCGCTCCCTCTGTTGAAACCAACACGTAAGTGACTAATACTGCAATTAATCGACTGGCCACTGGAGGCTGGCTCCAAAAGGAAGACAATCCCATAGACTCCCCATGTTAAAATGCCCAACTTTGCCCAATTTTTATTTTTTATTTTTACCTTTTACCATCCGTGGCTTGTGTACTGCAAACACATAGGAGCTTCATCACTGTGTCTGTCACGTGACCCTTTCGTGCTTGAACTGATGGTAAAACTAAGGACATTATTAACTGTCTTTACATTTATTTTGAAAGATGACGCTCGCGATTATGGAAAGGGGCGTTACACATCCGATGAGTGCTTGCAGTGTTCGGCCAATCACAATGCACTGGGTCAGTTGGCCAATCAGAGCAGACTGTGCTTGTCAGAAGGAGGGGCTTTTTTAGAAATTTATATGTTTGAGAGAGGCAAGGCATAGAGGACATAAAATAATGTACATTATTTGAAAAATAATGTTTTTTTAACATTAAAGCATCAACATATTCTGTTACACCAAATACACATCTTTAAAAAAGCATCCTATGACCCCTTTAGCACAGCAAGATTTTTAATGTTTTTTACTAATTCTCTTCTGCTCACCAAGCCTGCATTTATTTGATCCAAAATACAGCAAAAGCAATAATATTGTGAAATAATTTAACTATTTAAAATAACTGCTTTCTATTTTGCTGTATTTTGGATTTTAAAAAAATGCAGGCTTGGTGAGCAGAAGATAATTATTTAAAAAACATTAAAAATCTTACTATCCAAAAACTTTTGACTGGTAGTGTGTATAGCCCCTCAGTTAAAAACACGTCCCAGGCAACCCTTTCTCCCTCCCTTGGAATCCTCCTAACATTCCCCCAACATTTTTGAGCGTATCTTAAGTGTCCAAACACTTTCAGAGTATATAGTATTAAAACGTTTGCTAGGAATGCTCACAAAGGTTTAGGATTGTTTTATACTTCACAATATGCTGAAAAGGACATGCAAAATATCAGGAACAAGATTGTATTACTTACCCTGTGTTCAGACCAGATTTTTTCAGAAGTTCTTCAATAAACCTGAAGAAAACACAGCCAGTTACTATATACGTAGCCTACTGTAAAGGGTCTGCAATGTCTGATAACTAGTTATCTACTAGATTAATTCAGAAGCTCAAAAAAAACATTTTAAAAAATGATGTGTTCATGCTCGAGCTTCTAGCATCCATCAGGGATATCAAAGGTCGATTGTCGCCTGGTGGGGCCCCCAGCATCTGATCATATCATAAATAGACCACAAATCTTGATATCCATAATTACATAATCAGCGTATCAACAGTATTTTAAGATAACGCTACCATAAAGCAATTAGGGAAAGAATTTTCACTAGCTGCCAATTAGATTAGAATAAAGAATTGGTCATGTTCGTTTAAGCATACATCACCAGAGTGTCAGAATCAGATGGTTTATAGACCAAAAATATGCAGCCTATTGTCATTAGGCCTATTTATCACTTTAATAAATATATATCTCGAAAACAAAACAAAGACTGATCTGAACAGTTGAGCTGCTAACATGCGTGCAGTTATAGTTTTTATCCCTGTGCAACTGTGGGCTCTGATCTACTTTGTTATCTTCCATATCTTTTTGCCTTAATTGATATACAATGTATGCATTGAGTGTAAGATAGCATATGTGTGTATATAGTGCTAAGTTCTTTGAACTCTAACTTGGAAAACATACTTCTTCCATTCGAGAGACAGCACAGAGTACAAAGGTTGTAGGACATTCAGCCTTGACCTGAACTGAACCATTTTCTAATAAAGAGCCCATATTTCCCTTTACAAACATTTTCCGGTTTTAGTATAATCATATACAGTATATTAGAGTACTCCATTATTTGACACAGACACATCTCATAAAGTCTAGAAATAAATGAGTAGCCTAAACAGAAGAACTAACACTACTGATCCTGCTACACATGTGCCTGCATGACTATAGTCAGAATACAGACAAAAGGAAGACTCAAGATCTCACCTTCAGTCTTTTGAGCAGTGGCTGCTGGCTGAAGATGCTGTGAATGAGAACGAGGTCAGTGTGTTTCTCTTGGTTGTTGTTCAATTTATGGACTGTGGAAGAATTTCATTTCACCAACAAAACCGAGCTCCGTGACTTATGACGTGCTGAAAATGGTGCATTTAGTTCATTACTGACCACAATGGTGAGACTGGAAAGGTTTTGGTTTGAGAATCTCAGAGGCCATACAAGGACTGAGGGGGACTAAAATGTGCAGCATATTAGAATGATTTCTGAAGGATCATGTGACACTGAAGATTGGAGTAATGATGCTGACAATTCAGCTTTGCATCACAGGAATAAATTATATTTTAAAATATGTTTAATATATAATATAACAGTTTTTACTGTGTTTTTGGTCAAATAAATGCAGTCTCAGTGAATAGGCTATAAGACACTACTTTAAAAATCGTAATTATTTCAAACTTGACCAGAGTATAAACAAATTATAGAAATCCGGTAGAATCTACGTGATGGTCATAATGTGTTGCTTCAGGACTCTTCTATCATTCTTTGTAAAACAAAGCTAATAAAATGTTAGATTCCCCCGCCATGAGTCAAATGTTCTACTACTAAAACAGCAAAATCAACAGGCTCAACAAATTTTAAGTTGGTTTGACGTACCTGATTATAGCATGACATTGCAAAATTTGATAAATTAGGCCGTGATTTTGTATTGTTTTCAGGGAATAGATAAAATGGTAAACGGCTGTACCTTAAATGTACTTTATGGCACATGATTAAAGTTAGATTGTTTCAATAAGAACAGTCAAGTACAATTATTTTCTTAAAAATGACATTAAATGACATTAAAATGCAACACAGTTCACTACATTTCACTCACTCAGTGTTATCTGTGTTGTTATATAACATATAGATAGATAGTGTAGAAAAACATTGTCTGATCTGATGAACCTTCACTGAGATATGGCAGGTTAAACATTATGGCACAGTGTAATCTGTGGGATAATTTTCTCCACACATTAGGCCCATTAATACCAACTGCGTATTTCGTAAACTCGTGCTTTATGGTCACAGACTATAGCAATGTTCTGATGGTTAAGCACCATGTCTCAAAGGATACGTCATCTCAGACTGCTTCCATAATGAGTTTATTGTATTGCAATGATTTCCACAGTCATAAGATCTCAGTGTAAAAGAGCACCTTTGGTTTGAGGTGGAATGGCAGATTTGTGGCACGAAAGCACAGCCTTGTTATCATGTCATGATGAAGTAGAATCTCTGGGGAAGTTTCTAGCACCTTGCTGTATCCAGATCATGAAGAATTCAAGTTATTCCAATGAAAAAAACTAATATTAGAAAGGTGTACCTGATAAAAAGCCAGTGGTTTCGATGAATGCATGGGTTTCGATTTTTCCATTATCCTCAAATGTGCTGCAGCCTAATAAAAAAAAAACAATTACTTCATTCTTAAATTACGGTTACATTAGTGAAATTTCAGCAAAATGTTGCATGCACAAAAAGTCTATTGCCAACTTTGTTTCTAATTTTTATTTTATATCTCCCAATTCTTCTCTCACTTCTTAGAATCGAAAAGTCTGAATTGTGAGATGTAAACTTGCAATTGCAAGAAAAAAATAGTGAAGCTTGTTTCCAACATAGAAAAAAATTAATTTATTTGCAACTTTTTTCCTCACAAATCTGACAATGCAAAATTTTTTAAATGCACAGTTTGTGAAGAAAAATCTGAACTTTGAGATATAAACTTGCAATTTTTAGAAGCCAGAATTGTCAGTTATACATTAAACTTTGCACAGTTTGAGCAAAAAAGTCTGAATTTTTAGATATAAATTCGCAGTTTTAAGATGAAAAGTCTGAATTATGAGATACTGTATAAACTCAGTTTTGACCAGAAAAGTCTGAATTTTGAGATATAAACTCAAAACAAACAAAAACAAACATGTAGTTTTGAAGATAAAACCATTCTGGGATAAATTTGCAGTTTTGAGAAAAGTCTGAATTATTCTGACCAGAAAAGTCTGAATTTTGAGATATAAACTATGTTTTGACAAGAAAAGGAGAAAAGTCTGGATTGTGAGATATACTGTAAACTCAGTTTTGACAAGAAATGTCGGAATTTTTAGATATAAACTCGCAGTTTTGAGAAGAAAAGTCTGAATTATGAGATACTGTATAAACTCAGTTTTGACCAGAAAAGTCTGAATTTTGAGATATAAACTCAAAACAAACAAAAACAAACATTCAGTTTTGAAGATAAAACCATTCTGGGATAAATTTGCAGTTTTGAGAAGAAAAGTCTGAATTATTTTGACCAGAAGTCTGAATTTTGAGATATAAACTAAGTTTTGACAAGAAAATTAGAAAAGTCTGGATTATGAGATACTCTATAAACTCAGTTTTGACAAGAGAAGTCAGAATTTTGAGATAAACTTGCAGTTTTGAGAAGAAAAGTCTGAATTATGATATATAAACTCAGTTTTGACCAGAAAAGTCTTAATTTTGAGATATAAACTAAGTTTTGACAAGAAAAGGAGAAAAGTCGGGATTGTGAGATGTACTGTAAACACAGTTTTGACTAGAAAAGTCTGAATTGGGAGATATAAAAGTCTGAATTATGAGATATAAAAGTATGAATAATGAGATATAAACTCAGTTTTGACCAGAAAAGCCTGAATTGTGAGATATAAACTCGCAATTGCAAAGAAAGAGTCAGCCTTGTTTCAAACCTGAAACAAAAAAATTTAAAAGGACCTGTGATTTTGTATATCACAAGCCGCACAGTTTCCCATTGAAATGACTGGATTTCTCCTTTAAAATTTTGCTGAGCAGTGGTAAATGTAACCACACCTTTACTTTGCATGAATGGCTCTTAATGCTCAGCTTGAGCTTCTCTAGCTGACAGTATATGGATCCTTCAGCAGATGTGTGAGGTGACTGGAGCTCAGATCCAGCTCTCTGAAGTGTGAAGGGTTTGATCTTACAGCCGGATAATCTACACAGACACACATCAAGAGTCAAGATGAGATTATCTGTGACATTAGAGCTGAGAACATACAAGCTCACGAACTTGCTATATATAGAATGAGACAAAAAACATTTTTGCTGCAAGGTTTAATCCTGCAGTTTTTTGTTGTTGTTGTGTTTTGTTTTGTTTTTCACTAAAAATGAAATTCCTAAAGATCTCTAAGTGTCTCGAAATTAGCAACATGATCAAGAATTTGCTGAGATATTCTCATTATATTACAATATATGAATTATAAAAGCCTGATGTATTAAATATGACACTTAACAAAAGCACACATACAAATCTTTTAAAAATATTTTGCATAAAGGTAAAAAAAAAGGGCTAGTATTTTGTTATTTATTTTACATTTTTTTGGCTAGTATTTAATATGTCAGGCTTTACAGGTATAAAAAAATAGCAGAATGCACATTTAACAGATTTTTTATTAGATATTAAATGCCTATAGCCTCTTTTACGATTATCTTTGCTATCCATCTATAAATGTTAATAGTGGCCAATATGACATCATAAATGAATTCTGCAGACATTCTGGAGACAGATAATAGTCATATTGAATTGAATTTTCCTGCTTGAAATAAAAGAGCTTATTGAATATGCTGTAACTTACAGAACAAAAAACATCATCCATTCCAAAAGACCATGTATTGCTCTAAACTGCAAAACAGCATGTTCAGAATTACTTGAATTTCAGAAGTAGCATTATTTTAGATTAGATTAGATTAGATATAGATTATTTTAACATCACTGAGATTTTTTTTTCAATATATTATTTTTCCCCAATATATTTAATAGTTATTTGTATTTTCTGCATTCATCATTTTAAGTTTAAAGTTTTAGTAATTTTGTTGTGTATTTTTACATTTGTATTAGTTTTTTTCTTATGTCTTTTTAGTTTGTATTAATTTATATTTCAGTTTTAGTTCATTTAGAACATTAAGTGAAACTAGCTTTTGCATGATATGATCCCTTAAAAGAATTGAATGCACACTTAACACATTGCTAAGAATTGCATCAATGCATGAATGTTTAATGTGTATTAAAAATAATATATATATTTTTTTAATTAAACATTTTTAAATTCAATTCATTTAATTTAATTTCAGTGTAATGAAATAATGGTGTGCATGGACAGTGGGTAGTACTATCATTTTCTGGTTTAAAATGGTTTGAGGGGCTACAGCAAATGTACTGACACTGGTGACAGTTTTAGATTTAAATGTGTGAACAGTGAATTATTTTCTCAAGCTTTATTGTTTTTTGTTGTGGTGGGTTTTTTCAGCAAATCACGTTTTAAAAACACCCTTAAATTAAAGTGTGAAAAGCAGTAGTGTAGCCAGAAAAAAGACTCTGGGTGTGCATATGAAAATCTGGGTGTGCCACATTTATTGTCAGATTACTGTGCAAAATTATGGGATAGTATTTTTGTCGCACTGCTTCTGTCCAACCATACTCCTAGTGGTAATTTGCAGGTCATGTAAAAATGTAGTTAATTGTTAAATGTAATAATTTTCTTCCAAATACGATAATTTTGAACTTCTGGTACGATACTTGGACATTTCCAATCTGGCAACACTGTCTGTTGATGTTGGGCCCGGGGAGGGAGAAACATCCTCATCAGGTGTAATGTTAGGCCTTGTGTCCGGCTGTCCATCAAGCCAAGGTTTTTTGCTAAAAAAAATTAAGAAAGGAGCTCTGCAACATATTGCTAGCTAGCAATGTGCAATCAAAAATTATCTGTTTATATCAAAGACTGCTGGGGTCACAGTCAGCTGCTGTTTGCTGATTGGTTGGCAGTCCAATGTCGGCAGATATATTTTAACAAAAATAATTTAAAATGTAAATTACATTTTAACATTTTTAGCATTATTGCACCATATATTGGATTCTCATTTCTGTGCCCCTGAGAGTATGAGTTAAAATGTTCAGTGCCATCACAGAACTGCCAGATTCAAACTGCTTTTGCGCGTTGGCTGGCACTGAGCCAGAGACTGAGAGACACCCTTTGCTGCAGACTGTAGCGCGGTGACGTCACGTACGTACGTCATGTATGTACGTCACGTATGTACGTCACGTATGTGTTTACCGCGCATGCGCTTGTAATTTGCATTGCGTGATGACGTTAGTTGTTTTCGCGTTGTGCGTGCATTAAAACGATGCGCATACTTAAAGTGTAACTAAACCCCTGCTCAGAGCCTGACTCCACCCACTGACAATATTTGAAAAATGCTGAAAAGTGGGCAGATCACAGCGGAGATAGAGGGGACGAACCTAGGGCGGGGCTGAGCGAGTGCGGCGTGATCCTGAGACTCGCAGTGACGGATTGATTGACAGCTGCTGTCAGAGACGCTAAAATGGAGAGTGACTGTAATGACGCAAGTAGCTTTGCAACAGAGCGATCATTTGAAGTAGAGGACTTTTCTCCCCCACCTTCACCTGAAGTGGAAGATGTCGAGGTGTCTGTTCATATTAATTCCAGCCGCTGGCTCAAACTGCGGTCTTACCTCCCGCACCGCGTCGCTTTTCAGCGCGAGCTGTGTGGAGAATCCCATTTCCACCTCCATTGCGTTGGAGAAGCAATCCCGTGTAAAATGCAGTTTGCACACTCGAGCTCTAGGCGGGAACTTGCGGTCTTCCAGGCCAAGTGCATGCAACCACTGGCGCTTAATTTTAAAGTCTGCTGGAAAACTATGCAGTTCAGCAGTTCTGTTGCAACCAGCAACACACCTCCGTACCATCCTGACCACTGTACTAAATACAGATAAATCTACGCTAACTTGAAGATCTAAATAACTATATAATTGCTATGCTAAATAGATGCTATAATAGTCTATCCTGGTCGTTACCAATACTCGCAATTCCAGCTCCTGACTCACTACAGTGATTTTGATGGTTTTATACTGTCAAGGGCAAGGGCGTGTTAGCTCGTACCAAGGGGTGTGGTGAGCTGGAAACTGCCTACGTCACCTGCCACCGCTTACGTCACTTGCCACCGCAACATCCAATAGGAAAAATCAACTGCAGTAGCCACCGTTCAACCTGAAGAGAGCAGCACTCAGACGTTTTTACACCATATATTGTAGAATTAAAACACTTTATACTCAAATGTCAAAAAAGTTACTCGAATCAATGAACAGCACTAATAAAGCCCCATTCTTACAGATCATTAACTAAAAAAAGTTGGTTTAGGGTTTAGTTACTCTTTAAAAGAAAACTCTAATAAAATGTTAAAGTATTAAAGAACATTAAGGTGTAAAAAGACGGGGAAAACAACCGTGTTTAACCATGTTTCATTTGAGGTAAAATTATATGGAATTAAAGTTTATTCTGTAAATCTGTGTAGTATCTTACAATACATTAACATTCTGTTGCACTTTACTTCACTGTATATTGTAATATTACACTTCAATGGCACCTTATATTTCTTATTGAGCTAGTCAAAATTACAACAGATAAAGTACAGTCGTCGGCTCTAATAGTGCAGATGGTAAAACGTGTGTTGTTCACAATATGATGCAATCGATCCGGTTCCGAATCTGCCTTTTTCCCCCTACCTTTTCAAATTTCAAATCACATCAGAAAAGCATTTATTTTAAATAAAAACGAAGGAAAAAATCAAACAGTTTTGAGGGAGGGCTTTATTGTCCTAATATGCTGGCATCCATTTAATAATTTGAATTAAAATTATAATTTACACTCAGTCATTATTGCATACTGTTTTATAGTGTACTACAATACTGAGGTGCAAATAATTGCCACTATTTGCCATAAGTATTTTTATTTTAAAAATGAAATTCCTAAAGATCTCTAAGTGTCTCGAAATTAGCAACATGATCAATAATTTGCTGAGATATTCTCATTATATTACAATATATGAATTATAAAAGCCTGATGTACTAAATATGATACTTAACAAAAGCACACATACAAATGTTTTAAAAATATTTTGCATAAAGGTAAAAAAAAGGGCTAGTATTTTGTTATTTATTTTACATTTTTTGGCTAGTATTTAATATGTCAGGCTTTACAGGTATAAAAAAATAGCAGAATGCACATTTAACAGATTTTTTATTAGATATTAAATGCCTATAGCCTCTTTTACGATTATCTTTGCTATCCATCTATAAATGTTAATAGTGGCCAATATGACATCATAAATGAATTCTGCAGACATTCTGGAGACAGATAATAGTCATATTGAATTGAATTTTCCTGCTTGAAATAAAAGAGCTTATTGAATATGCTGTAACTTACAGAACAAAAAACATCATCCATTCCAAAAGACCATGTATTGCTCTAAACTGCAAAACAGCATGTTCTGAATTACTTGAATTTCAGAAGTAGCATTATTTTAGATTAGATTAGATATAGATATAGATTATTTTAACATCACTGAGATTTTTTTTCAATATATTATTTTTCCCCAATATATTTAATAGTTATTTGTATTTTCTGCATTCATCATTTTAAGTTTAAAGTTTTAGTAATTTTGTGTGTATTTTTCACATTTTTATTAGTTTTTTTCTTATGTCTTTTTCTTATCACAATATGATGCACTGAGCCAGAGTACTTGGAGACGGACACGCTCAGCGCTTGTCATATATCACAATTAATATGCAGTGTTTTCAACCACATAATGTTTATTTTAGGTTTCATACATTTAAATATACATTATCACTAGTAAAACAATACATTGGTAGTTTTTAAAATACACACTGATGTCTATGGAAGCAGCAAATACTATCTAATCAAATGTAATTTGCCTACGTGTTTTATTCATATATCAGACACACTTGCAGAACAATGAAGTTTACTCTATTCTTCGTCCAGTTCAACAGTCACTTACTTTCATGTATTTCGGGAGAAACAGGAATTCAAGTGATGTAGGCCTACGTTAAATCCGGCTGACAGGACTCTGAACTGCAGCGCTCATCTCGTTATAGATCAAGAAAATTTATAAATGTTTTTAAACGAAGAATTGGAATATCAGATAGTTGACATGGTAAGCAAGTTTGTGTATATATTATAATAAAAAATGAAAAATTAAATAAAACGAATACCGATACATCTGTTAGTGGCTGCGGTGTGTCACGTGACAATCATGACGTGTCGCCATGGAAACAAGGGGTCAGTTAAAATATTTGTTATTTACGCGTGAAAGGGTTGATTTAAAAAAATATATATATTCTAAGTAAACAAAAATAGCCCAAGTTTAGTAAACATTTTTTATTGGGACTATAAAAAATAATTCTGCATCTATTTTTAGGTGTGCCAGCTGCCACTGTGGGTGGCACAGGCACACCCGGGCACACCCGTGGCTACGCCACTGGTGGAAAGAAATATGCCCTGCAAAAAAATTATGACTTGGTTTTCTGTAATGATCTTCTCCACCAGGAGGTGCTACTAGCTCAACATATGTTTTTGATTAGTCCACTTAAAGGGATAGTCCACCCACAAATTGTCTGATTTTATACATGGATTTCTCGGCGACGTCATCACTGCTTGCGCACGCAACCAAGAGGCAAAAGACCCGCGCTCTTCGTACCGGAGTAAATGGTTTAGGTGGTGGTGTTGTCGCTAGTCAAAATGCCAAGGAGTTGTTGCGTTGTAAATTGTACCAACCGAGCCAGAGCTGGGTGTCAGATGTTCAACGTGCCTTGGGGGAAGCATGGTTTTGCCAAAAGCCGGCGGAGGTTATGGCTTCAAGCTTCTTAAATATAATCTCTACGGTCGGAGTTACTAAGGCTTCCCACGTAATCCATTGTCAAATCTTTGATTAGAGTAAAGTAACGTTATGTGTGCAGCAGTCATGATATGTTGCAGGTCGTAAAGTAACGTAAACAAGGTTAACTTATATAAAAGCAAATTCGGGCTCTATAGAGGCTTACATTACTAACTTTAGTATAACGTGATAATTCATACATGCATCACAGTATGTCCGGATTTTGATTCGTAAACAGTTGGCCATTTTACATAATGTTATATTAATAATATATTAATATGAAACACAAACAAACAGATCCCACTCTGAAATTGCAATTTATTATTGAGTCAACAAGAAATTACAAACAATGTGAAATCTACATTAATTACAGTGTTCTTTTACTGAACTCGGCATAACAGATAGTGGTTTTCTGCCTCCTGGATGCGCGTGCATCCGGTATTGTTTGTATACAAGAAACCCGTGTATACAACATTTTATTTCTAAATGCATGGTAAATCAGTCTATCTATCTATCTATCTATCTATCTATCTATCTATCTATCTATCTATCTATCTATCTATATACAAAACAAAATAATAATTTTGAACCTGGCTTTATTAAATGTTCAGATTTATGTTGAAAGAATAAAAAAAGAAAAAAGAAAAAAAAGCCAGATGCAAATGCAATGTAATTACAGAAAATATATTATTTAAAATGATAAAAAAAGATGAGCTCTTCATGCTTAACCTTCAGAAAGTAAGTTGTACTTGCATATTGTGGCCTGTAGGAGGCAGTACAAACTTTCTATATATGCAGCTGTTCTGCAAGACTTTATGAAATGCAAGCTAAAATCTCTTCCGTGAGCTGGTTTTCTTTTTGTATATATTTGTAGTGTTTAATGCATTATACAAAACACCAACATAAAATCTGCATGTAGATAAAGTCTTCTGTTGCTCACTGACCTCATTCAATATTACACTCCTGCAGCATGGAGTTGTCTGGTGTGTTGACAGACCAAAACATCTGCTGATGTGGCCACTGGACACAGACAGAATGAAGAGGGAAAAGGTCAGATTTTATGATCCAAAGCAAATTTAATTAAATGGTTAACATTATTTAAACTTAAATACATGCTGTCAACATATTTAAGCCATATGTTTGTTTACTTACTGAAAACAATGAGTTTGAGGAATTTGTTCACAGAAAAAGATCTGGAAAAATTTAGCATTCATCACTTGCTCACCAGTGAATGGGTGCCGTCAGAATGAGAGTCCAAACAGCTGATAAAAACATCACAATAATCCACATCACTCTAGTTCATAAATTAATGACTTGTGTGTGTGTGTGTGTGTGTGTATGTGTGTGTGTGTGAGAAACAAATCTACCATTAAAACATTTTTAACTTAAAACTATCTCTTCTGGTTCAAATTTGAGTCCTCTGTCTATAATATTGCTTTCTCCAGTGAAAAATTAATCGCGTCTGAATCATGCAGAGATCAAGCAGTTTACAAGAGAAAACAGTTCTTAAAATATGTTGGATGATTTTGATGTGAGAGAACAAGGGATGGAATTTTTCACTGGAGAAGTTAGTGATAATAAACGTGTATTTTAGCCAGAAGGGATATTTTAAAGTTAAAAAGCCTTCATTATGAATTTGTTTCATACTAACATGCAGTTTTTTGCTTTGCGAGATGTTAACTGATGAACTATAGTCATGTGGATTACTTGTGGATTGTTGTGATGTTTTTATCAGCTGTTTGGACTCTCATTCTGACAGCACCCATTCATTGCAGAGGATCCATTGGTGAGCAAGTGATCTAATGTTACATTTCTCCAAATCTGTTCCTGTGGAGAAACAAACCCATCTACATCTTGGATGACTCGAGGCTTAGTAAATCCTCAGCAAATTTACATTTTTGGGTCAACTATTGCTTTAAACTCAATTTCACATTTCCAGAGATCATGTACCATGTCATAAAATACACCTAATAGTAATTCAGCTCTCACCGTGGGGTCTGTAGCTGAGAAAGCCTTTAGCACCAAAAAATGATATTACACCCTTGACCTCGTCCTGCTGCCAGTGATGAATTTCTATGGCCAAGTTGTTTGTTCATCACTGGAGACATATGCAAAGGTAATGGCCTCAATCACTTCCAGTGTTCACTTGATTTTCAAGGGTTTGTTGATTTTGTCAGAAGTTACAGAGTGGAAATCAGAATTTGAACTTGTGAATTGAACTAATTTAATGATAATGGGCCATCTCTGGACCATCATGTCACCTCGTTAATATTCATGAGTCAACATAGTATTATCATGCTGTGAAGATATGCATGAATTATGTGGCCAGTTTGGCATTGAGATACATTACCAGACTAGCTTGTACATTTGCTGAAATCTTTCATGTATTTATCTACTTGTGTTCAGGTTGGATGGTATATGGATATATATATATATATATATGGATATATATATATGGATATATATATATATATATATATATATATATATTGATATATACAATACAACTGAATATAACTGAAATGTTCAAGGCCCAGAAATGTAGTAGGAAGTTCTAGGAACATTGTTAAAACAGGCCATTGTTAAAACAGGCCAAGCATTCTCGTAGCTTCATAAAATTATGGTTGATCCATGGTCTTTATATATATATATATATATATATATATATATATATATATATATATATATATATATATATATAAAGACCATGGATCAACCATAATTTTATGAAGCTACGAGAATACAAAACAAAAATAACGACTTTATTCAGCGATTTCTTCGTGTGGTGCTACTGACATACTGTAGAATGTCCATCTCTCTTAGTTCATCATCTGTATATTCTGGTAAGGCTGGGCAAAAAATCGCTGTACAAATCTTCAGACATGTTTACGAAGACTGTTTTATGTACAGTGTGTGTCTTCCTCTGCCTGTAAACATGGTGCAGTGCATGCATAGTGTTACTCATGTGAAAACTGACATGACAAGAAACTGTTGAACAAAGTTGTTATTTTTGTTTTCTTTGTGCACAAAATGTTTTCTCATAGCTTCATAAAACTGCAGTTGAACCAATGATGTCACATGGCCTGTTTTAACAATGTTCCTAGAACTTCCTACTACATTTCTGGGCCTTGAACATTTCAGTTATATTCAGTTGTATTGTATAGTTCTCTGATTTCATCAAAAATATCTTAATTTGTGTTCCACAGATAAACAAGATTTTATGGGTTATGAACGACATGGGCTGAGTAATTAATGACAAAATCTTTGGGTGAAGTATCCCTTTAATATGGGCTATTTCCTGCAAAAATACTGTAATAAACTTTTTGGGGAAAAATGTTTATTCAGAAGGTATGCGTTTAAATCATCAAAAGTGACTGTAAAGGCATTTATAATATTACAAAAGGTTTCTATTTCAAATAAATGTTGTTCTTTTGAACTTTCATAAAAGACTCCTAAAAAAATACATATCAGTTATGTATTTAAAAAACATTTAGCAGCACAACCGTTTTCAACACTGATAATAATGAGAAATGTTCCTTTAGCAGCAAATCAGCATATTAGAATGATTTCTGAAGGATCACGTGACACTGAAAACTAGAGTAATGATGCTAAAAATTCAGGTTATTCCTATCACACTTAAAAAAGCAAGAAATATTGAAATTGAAACTGCTATAAGATTTCACAATATTACTGGATTTATCTTGCTAAATCAGATTTCCCTGCATTTGATGACCAGACAGTATATAAGCAGAAATGTATACTAAAAGAAGAAAATCAGATCAATTTCCTTTCAAGATGCATTAAATTCCTTCAGTAATTACTGTTAGTGAGCCACAGCTGTGGATTCCTGTGGGAAAAGAACCCATATAATGAACACTGGTGCTTGAACATGATTCTGGAGCGGAGCTGATTTCTGAATGATTAAAATCTACACTATCGAGGCACAGCATGTATCTGGAAGGGTTCAGGACCAGATGAGACGCTGATAGTTCCTTTCAGACTCAACGTTTGTCCCTCAAGAGGCAGGAAGGTGTAACGCTGCATCAGAGACGTGAAGAATAGGAAGAGCTCCATTCGAGCGAGCTGCTCACCTGGACACATCCTCTTACCTGGAAAGCAGGCTCTGGATCAGTAAACTCAGAGTAAATTCACAGTACTACAGCTGTACGGACACGACCTACCTATTGAGAATGGGATGAAATGGTCTTTCTTCAAAAATTTGCCATTTACATCCAGAAAGTGAGCAGGATTGAATTCATACGGAGTGCTGTACTCATTCTTATCCTGTAGGATTGACTTCAGCAGTGGCATCACTACCACACACTGTGATAAACCAACAGAAGTTGCAGATTCATTCACATACATACAGTGGGGCTCGAAAGTTTGGGGACCCCTTGCAGAATCTGTGAAAATGTGAATAATTTTCAAAAAATAAGAAAGATCATACTAAATGCATGTTATTTTTAAGTTAGTAATGTCCTGAGTAAGATATTGTACATAAAAGATGTTTACATTTAGTCAACAAGACAAAAAATTGCTGAAATTAATAAAATGACCCCATTCAAAAGTTTGGGAACCCTTGGTTCTTAATAGTGTGTGGTTACCTCAGGCAATTTGATAATAGCTAGAATATAAAAATCAACTGCGGGCGGAAGATCCTTTTCCTATTTGGCGCCTAAACTCTGGAATAACCTACCTAACATTGTTCGGGAGGCAGACACACTCTTGCAGTTTAAATCTAGATTAAAGACTCATCTCTTTAACCTGGCATACACATAACATACTAATATGCTTTTAATATCCAAATCCGTTAAAGGATTTTTAGGCTGCATTAATTAGGTAAACCGGAACCGGAAACACTTCCATAACACCCTATGTACTTGCTACATCATTAGAAGAATGGCATGTACGCTAATATTCGTCTGTTTCTCTCTTGTTCCGAGGTCACCGTAGCCACCAGATCCAGTCTGTGTCCAGATCAGAGGGTCACTGCAGTCACCCGGATCCAGTACGTATCCAGTCCAGATGGTGGATCAGCACCTAGAAAGGACCTCTACATCCCTGAAAGACAGTGGAGACCAGGACAACTAGAGCCCCAGATACTGATCCCTGTAAAGACCTTGTCTTAGATGACCACCAGGACAAGATCACAGGAAACAGATGATTCTTCTGCACAATCTGACTTTGCTGCTGCCTGGAATTGAACTACTGGTTTCGTCTGGTCAGAGGAGAACTGGCCCCCCAACTGAGCCTGGTTTCTCCCAAGGTTTTTTTCTCCATTCTGTCACCGATGGAGTTTCGGTTCCTTGCCGCTGTCGCCTCTGGCTTGCTTAGTTGGGGTCACTTCATCTACAGCGATATCGTTGACTTGATTGCAAATAAATGCACAGACACTATTTAACTGAACAGAAATGACATAACTGAATCCAATGATGAACTGCCTTTAACTATCATTTTTGCATTATTGACTCTGTTTTCCTAATGAATGTTGTTCAGTTGCTTTGACGCCATGTATTTTGTTTAAAGCGCTATATAAATAAAGGTGACTTTGACTTTGACTTTGACCTGGATGATGCACGACTGTCTTTCTGTTGAACCCTTTCCAGCAGTAACTGTATGATTTTGAGATCCATCTTTTCACACCGAGGACAACTGAGGCACTAAAAACACAACTATTAAAAAAGGTTCAAACATTCACTGATGCTCCAGAAGAAAACAAGATGCAATAAGAGTTGGGGGGTGAAAACTTTTGAACAAGATGAAGATGGCCAAATTTTTCCTATTTTGTTGAAATATAATTTTTTCCCATTTAGTTCTGCTCTTCGTAAGCAACATAAGATACTTATCTTAAAGCGACACTCCTGCAGTATGTTTCCCGGAACACAAATGAAGTACAATTTACCTTGATCTTCAAATCTTCAAGTTTTCACCCCCCGACTCTTAATGCATCTTGTTTCCTTCTGGAGCATCAGTGAATGTTTGAACCTTTTTTTAAAAGTGGTGTTTTAGTGCCTCAGTTGTCCTCAGTGTGAAAAGATGTCTCTCAAAATCATACAGTTACTGCTGGAAAAGGTTCAAATATGCAAAGATGCTGAAAATCTGAAGAATCTGTTTAACAGTTAACTCTTCAGAACAAACAAGGGACTCATGCACAACCATCACAAAACAGAAAGACAGTCGTGGATCATCCAGGTAACCACACACAGTATTATGAACCAAGGGTTTCCAAATTTATGAATGGGGCTATTTTAATGATTTCAGCCCTTTTTTGTCTTGTGGACTAAATGTAAACATTTTATGTACAATATCTTACTCAGGAGAGAACTAAATAAAAAATAACATGCATTTAGTATGATCTCTCTTTTTTTTTTTTTTAATCATTCACATTTTCACAGATTATGCAAGGTCTGCCCAAACTTTCGAGCCCCACTCTAAATGCTGTATGGTGCAAGACGCAAAAACCAAATAACCTTCGGGATGAGATGTCCTCCCACTGTCGTGTCCTTGTTGGCCATTCTGGGAGGCGTGAAGGTAACAATGTTGGCAAACCTCTGGATTTCATGGATCACTGCATAGGTGTATGGCAGATTTGTTCGGTCATCCATCAGTGGTTGCCGTGTCTGTCCAATCACCTGATCGATCTCAGACTGGACTTTCTCTGACAGAAAATAGTCAACGAAGAGCATGCTGATGGTAGATTTTGAAGGCAAGCAACAGGAAATGACAATTTTGATCGATTGCTATCCCACCTTGTACTTCTGGGTACTTGATCATGAAGAGTAAAGCCCATCTGAGTGTGTTAGAGGTGGTTTCTGTCCCTGCTCCAAACAGATCCACCACACAGTACATCAGGTTGTCCTCAGTGAACTCCGCCTCACTGTCCTTACACTGGGAACGATAAAATAAAATAAAAAAGAGGAAAAAAATTAATTTCACATATGCAAAAAAATACATTTTCAGATATATAGTTTTCATTTATTTCAACATATAAAAATATGCAAAAATATTTGTAATTTTATTACCAAATTATCTGCTTTTTTATTGATGTATGGTAATTAGATTTTTACTTATTTGAATTTATTTATTTACAATTTATTTTGATTATTATACTTTTAAAAAAATCTAATATTTTAAATATTTACATACATATATATTAAGTCATATAAAATATTATCTTTCATTGATCTATTTATTTACAATATATTACTTCAGTATATACATTTATTTATATATATATATATATATATATATAAATAAATGTATATACTGAAGTAATATATATACACATATATATATCTAATGTTTTATTTAATATATATATATTTTTTGTTTTAATTTATTTAAAGAAACTATATATATATATATATATATATATATATATATATATATATATATATATATATATATATATTATATATTATATATATATATATATATATTTATTTTTTTATTTTTTTTATTATTATAACATATTTTATTATATATATATATTTCAGATCTGTTTTTAATCTATTTCAAAATATACTTCATTTTAGGTTCAGTAGTTATGTTTCACTATAAATGCTGTAACTTCACCATTATGAGGCAAAAAGCATCTTTCTTTGTAGGGCAGACATGAATATTTACAAAAGAGGTGCTAACGCATCTCCCGACTACCAATAACGGTCTCTTAAAAGAACAGAAATTCACCGATACCTTCTCAATCTCTTCCAGATAACAGTCGATGTAGTCTCTGGGGTTGGACGGGTCTCTCTCCTCCTTGTGTTTTCTGATTTCCTCCTGCAGGAAGGGCTTCAGTTTAGATATGCTGGCGAATGCCGTGTGGTGTTTTCCTGGCAGCATCGACATGAGGGTGGGAAACTGATTATATAACTGGAAAGAGACAAATAAAGGACAAACATATGTTCAAACAATACAATACTTTTCAGAAAACATGAAATTTGGTTTAATTGACAAGTACTATGATACAGCATTCATTTAATTTCAGTTTATTAACTAGTTTTTGGGTTAGTCTTTTTATTAGCCTTGTGAAAGCAGGCTGATCTCGTACCCGTCCCCAGTTCGAGATGGGAAGCTGTAAGAATTCATCTAAATACTTCTGCATCAGATGAAAATTGTGGTCATCATACTCAAACCTGTGACCAAACACCAACCCACAGATTATATTAGCCACAGCATCCGTCACAAAATGCTGAGGGTTGAAGGGTAAACCTAGAAACACAATAGAGAAAGAAAAGAGCAATGTTATGAGGTCAAAATGCTTTTATTCACATGCTGCCACACATTTACTCACAATTATTTAATTGATTTTTTATTTTTACATTTGATTTTTTTTATCATTTATGATCATTACATTTTTTTTACTTATTATTATTTTATTACTTAATGAATTTATATTATATTTTATTTTAATATTTAATATTAAATTATTGTCAGTTATATTGTTTAAAGGTTATTTATTATCATTACATTTTATTGTTTTTTTAATGATGATTATTAGTATTAGTATAATTAGCTATTATTATTAAAACATTCAAATCCTGACATTTTTTACAGGTACAAAAAAAATCCCGGATTTTCAATGTGGTCTCAGACTTTTGAATCTCACTGTGTATTTATTTAAATGAAAAGAGAAAAATTCAATAAGTTGATCTCTCATGTGGTTTCCTATATATTTGACCTTCAAAGGACTCTTGCACTTGCAGATGGTGGCCTGTAGAGGACAGTATGTACATAAGGCCCTTCAAGACATGATTGTGACACTGAAAATGCCCTTTCCTGGTTTTGAAACATTTCACTGGAGTTTTGGTATAAGAATGACAACAATCTTGTTTGTAAAGTAGAAGAAATGGTGTTTATCCCTACACTGTTGCTCACTGACCTCGTTCAGTCTGCATAGAGTCACAGAGAAAGCGACACTCCTGCAGGATGAAGTTTTCTAGAGTTTTCTTCCCCACACCAAAGTATTTTAGAGTCGCCAGAGCAAAACGCCTTTGCTGACGCCACATGTGTCCGCTGGACATAATAAGACCTAAACAGACAGAATGAAGTGTGCAAAGGTCAATTTTAGAATGAAAGTGATTTCTGATTTTGCCAGTATTAAATCTGATTGCTCCAATATAGCTTTTTCTGCATCTGTACCTTTCCCTTTACTGAGCTTGTCAACTATAGGGAAGTACGGCCGGTCTGTGAAGATGTCCGCCTGCTCCACAAACGCCTCTTTGAAACTCTCGTATCCAGTGAGCAGTATGCAAGGTTTGTTTCCCAGATACAGTGTGCTCACATCTCCATACCTCTCAGCAATCTGATCAACATGATCTGGACATGTTACACATTCACTCAGAATTGTTTAACACATTTGTATTTGATATGATATGGGAAGTCGTGGCCTAATGGTTAGAGAGTCGGACTCCCAATCGAAAGGTTGTGAGTTCGAGTCCCGGGCTGGCAGGAATTGTGGGTGGGGGGAGTGTATGTACAGTTCTCTCTCCACCTTCAATACCACGACTTAGGTGCCCTTGAGCAAGGCATTGAACCCCCAACTGCTCCCCGGGCGCCGCAGCATAAATGGCTGCCCACTGCTCCGGGTGTGTGCTCACAGTGTGTGTGTGTGTGTGTTCACTGCTCTGTGTGTGTGCATTTCGGATGGGTTAAATGCAGAGCACAAATTCTGAGTATGGGTCACCATACTTGGCTGAATGTCACTTCACTTTCACTTTCATATGTGACTTACCCTCTGAAAGGCGCCAAGAGGATCACTAAAGCCTATATTTAAAAAGTTTCCAACCAAAGGCAGGGTTGTTTGTGAGAACATCTCGCAGGTGTTTGACCAGCAGCAGCACACACAGAAAGATCAGGAGACCCTGAACATCCATCCACTGACAGAACTGACGCCATGCTTACTGATACAGGAGGTTACACACAAATATATCATTTATAAATGCATTTAAAATAAAAAATAAAAAGTATATATATATATATAAAGAATAAATCTTAAATTCATTTCCAAGTAGAAATGGTGCCATTTTCATAACTAATAACAGGTAAATGTGTGACACTTCATAATAGTGAACTACATTAACATAAACTAACTATTGTTAACCATAGTTATCACGAACAACGAAAAATACTACTGAAGTATTTATTTATCTTAAAATTAATTTGAACATTTACTACAATCAAAATTGTATATTTTAATAATATGGACCAGAGATAAAATGAACTAACACTAAACAGTTGCATTTGTATTAATTTACATTAACAAATAATAATAAATACTTTAACAAATGTAGTGCTTATTGTTAGTTAATGTTAACCAATGCATTAACGAATGCACCCTTATGTAAAGAGTTACCCTTTAAATATAAATTTGTGGGACATGTTGTGTCTCACATCTCAAGAATCAGTGAGTTTCTGACTAATAGTCCTGAACTTTCAAACGCTGTCCGCTGAACTAGGACATTGAATTTGAAACATGTCAAAGAGAAAATACTGCTAATTATCATACAGGTCCCATTGAGGAACTCGGATCAGATAAATCAATTCACACAAGAAAATATATTACACTCTTGACCTTGCAAATGCATGAATGTTGCCAGTTATGCATTTTTATGACATACTTCTGTGGCACCTGATGTGTATGAAGCGGCGATGGCCTACTTTCCTACAGATGTTTAGTGCATTATTGTTTTATTAGCAAGGCTTTAGAGAAAAACTTCCATAAAATCTTCTTCAGCTCCATCTGAGAACTGCTTCCTAACTGAATAAAGCCGAATAATCAAGTACAACCAGGGTGGCTGTTGGGCCAGAAACACAACTATCTGAATGTTAATATGGGCTAATTACAATCGCATTTCCACTTGCCTTCATGCTTGATCCCATTTAAGGCTTATGGAATTGTGGTAACATTTCATTATTGTGCTAAAACACACTTCATTAATTTTAATAAGTGAGTGGAGATAATTGGCTGTTCTTAATGTCACAACCGCAGCAGATCAGACTCAAACTGAGGAGTGTGAGTTCACACACAAACACAATAAATTACATACTAACAGTACATTTAAAAATAATAATCATGATAAAAATAAAAATTAAAACCTAACTGTAACCAAGTAAAAAGCATAGAATGCATGCAAATGAGCATCAGTAAATGTTTTCTCCTTTTTTAATTGTGGTGTACTGTCCTTAGTGTGAAAATATGGATCTCAAAATCATACTATTTGGAAAGGGTTCAAATATGCAGACGATGCTGGAAAACTGAAGAATGTGCAGGAACTGGAGGATTTTTCTGAAGAACAGCAGGCAGTTGAGCTGCTCAGGACTAACAAGGGACTCATGAACAACTATCACAAAATATTAAAACAACCAGATTTCATGAGTAGCTATTGTATGTAAACTTTTGAATCGGGTCATTTTTATAAATTCAGTCATAATTTTATCTTGGGAGTATATGTAAACATCTGTTTTGTGAAATTACAATGTATATATATATATATATATATATATATATATATATATATATATATATATTACACATTTAATTCATTTTTGTATGCAAGATTTCAATAAAACGTTATGGTCTACCGTTGATATCGTTGATATGTTTTAAACTATTCAAATATATTTACATTTTATTTATCACTGGTATTTCTTAAAGAATGTCCTGTATATCCTTTCAAAAGCCTTGATTTTGAAACTCAGAGGTTTAGTATCATTTATTATTTTAAAAGGGACTTTTTGCCACCTATAACTTTAGAAAGAAGGTAACGTTAACGTTAGAAGAAAACAAACCGCTAAAAGTCCCTTCACGATAAAGGCAAGTAAGTTAACGTCATCATAAAAAACACAACAAAGTTGGACTTTTCCCCGACTGAGAGTTTACCTCACAAACGCAGCTGCAACAGAAGCCGCATCGTAACGTTAAACACTGCATAGATATAGATGTGTGTACTTACGAGCACTCTGTTTATTAATTTAAAAAAAATGAACGGCCATGGAAATATAAACGCAGAGCCGTTCAAATGAAAAAACTGTAGTCGAGAGTCGACTGTCTGAGACCGAGGAAGTGCGGCTGCGGAATGTTGTGGTGATGACGTCACTGCGTGCCCGCCTACTTCTTGACGTCACTGCGCATACACTCAGAATGAAAACAAAACAGTGGGAATGTGAGTTATTTAATTTATAATAGACAGTATAGTAAAAGTGTGATAGTTATAATAGATGTATAAAGTTTAATTATAAATGTATTAAAATTTCTCCACATTGGAAAACCTTTGCACATCACTTTTCTGTCCAGAAGACTAACTTTTGTTCTACTTGCATTAATTAATATCACTGAAAAAGTACCCACTAATAACTTTTTAAGATCTTTATAATGTGCCAGGCTTTGTTTTTGTAGCTGAAACAATAATGTAAAAATGAATACCAAGCAAGTTGTTTTAGATAAATTAGACATGATGTCACACATTTATTAAGGTGACTTTTGTGGCATTAGTGTAAAATACAGGACATGACATGAACCAAAAAAAAAAATCATTTTTGTCTGTGTTTTTCTACAACTTTTGTAACATATTTTGATTATTGTTACATGGCATGACTGGACATATGAATTAGGACTACAACAAAACAATTTTAGTATTTTTTGCATTTTTGTGACATCTGACATAACAATTATTACACCTTGGCTACAAAGGTCATAACAAGTTATTGATATGGCAGGAGTGGCCAGGTAAACTGCCTAGAGCAATTTTTTTTTTTTGTTTTACTATTTTTTAAATACTTTTTTTGTTAAAAATGTATGAAAGAGAGGACAGCAGAAGTTTGCAAAGTTTGAAATATTTGATTATGCCTTTTAATACACACTGACTTTAATATCTGTTTAAAAATGTGATGTTCAGATCTAAAGCTTCACTATGACGACCATCTGCAATGAAACCTGAAATTATAGCCCTTTTAGTTGTGAAGTAAACAGAGATATGTATTTTTTAGACCATTTTGTCTACATATAACTCACATATATTATCAAAAGTCTATTTAACTGCAGTTTTCTACCATTTAAATATATATTTTCAGTGAGAAGTGTTTGTGTAGAATCTCTCATCTCTCTATTATAAAACACATTTTTGGTAACATGGCTTTAGATGAAAAAGCCATTGTGGATTAACTATTGATCATTTTTTCACTGGGGGCTGTTTATCTAAACCATCTTCGTTACTTAAAATTTCAAGCAACCTGTAGGTAGAAGATCTCTAAGCATTTCTGTTTTTAAGCAACAGATCGCAATAAACCTGAAATTAAATGTGAGTATTTGCAAATACCATAAGTACTCAGCCATAAATATCTGCAAAAAGCGGGAGAATCAAACCATAGCAGGTTGCAGGTAGTGTAGGAAATGGATAACAGCAGAACACTATTCTAGATTCACAGTGCATGTCTCCACAAAACAAGAAATAAATAAACCGAAATATTGTGTGACAAGACTGATATGAATGATAAAGAAAGTGTCTTTTCTCTTTCACTATTCGATTTGAAAATATAAAGTGTCTCACAGCACTCAATACGGAACATTTAATGTACTTTAAAGTGATTCCATTCCTTCTAAAGTCTCCCAGATTCTTCAGTTTTCCTCATCCCAGGATAAGTCTTCTGCCATGTGACTTCACCACACCGGCTTTCAACATCACAGATGCTGATCAAACTAAAGCAAATGTGCTTTTCTCCTCGTAATAAAGGGCTGGATCAAAGGTGAGAGTTTGGTCTCAGTTAGGTCCCACTGTAAGCTTCACGAGGTAGCTGCGAGGTCTCATCGATGGTGACCACCAGTTCTTCCAGCTTAATGGTGCTCGGGCAGTCAGAGTGATTGTACACGATGCAGCAAGTGTCGGCTGGATGCGAGAGTTCGCTCATTTCATTCATGCTGCTGCTGATGCAGTTCACCTCACTCTTGCTCCTGCGGTTGTCTGAACGGGGCCCAAACACCCACTCTGATGAGAGACATAGATTACAGATGATTATCAGTCACATTGAGACTCCAGAAGGGACATTAACTTTGTGACAGGCAAGCTGGGACAATATAAAAATGGATAAGTATTATTCTAGATGCTGACTGGCCAGTAAAGCATTCCAGTCATGCTGAAGGACATACTGTACAGCAACAGCTCTGATGTTAAACACCTGTTCTCAGTCATCCATAGAGACCAATTATTAAGCTTAGTTTACGTGTCAGAGGCCACACTCCAAACATGTGGATTAATTGAGATGTTTCTGAAAGACGTTCCACAAAATATGAAGCAGCAACTGTTTTCAACATTGATACTATTTAAATAATAAGAAATATTTCCTGAGAAGCAAATCAGGAAATCAGGAAGGAATTTTGAAGGATCATATGACACTAAAGATTGGAGTAATGATGTTGAATATTCAGCTTTGCATCACAGGGATAAATTACATTTTAAAATTAAATATTTAAATAGAAAATGATTATTGTAAATTCTAATAATATTTCACAATATTACTGTTTTACTGTAGTTTGAATCGAATAATTGGTGAGCATAAGATAATTTTTTATAAAAACATAAAAAGTCAACCGAAGATGTGTGCAAAAATAATGTTTCAATAACTTGCAGGGTATTACAAGCCAATACTATGAACTACTGCATATTATTTTTTTCATTCAAGGTTTATTCAGTCTCAATTTTTGACAAAAAAAAATAAAAAATACAGATTTTAATCCGCAGGTGTTTTGCTATTATTATTATTAATATTATTCAGTACTTATGTTATTATTCTATATTTTTTAGGGTCTAAAAAAATAAGTAATAAAAACATGATAGGAAGCACAAACCCCAGAAATGCCAGTAAACAGCCTCTGGCAGCAGAAGTGAGAGGTTAAACCATAGTAATCTGTACTGACAGAGGTGCAGAAATCACACAAGTTTGAGATAAAAATACATATTCATATGCAATGCACTCAAGTACATACATCTGATTACTGATGACAGTAATGTAGCAAGACTTTTGTGAGCCATAAGTCGGGTGAATCTCACTAAACCTGTCATGAACATGTCCGGATCGTACTTTACAATTCATGAAAAAAAAATTTATATTCCAAATAGGAAGCAACAACAGCATCTTTCTGTAATGCAATACACACTACATATTATATATGAGCCCCAGCCTGCTGTCTGACTGCATTAAACACTTTGCAGTTCACCTATTGCGAATTAAAGTGCTACTTGATTAATGATTTATACAACTGTAATGAACCGTCATCTAGTTTGAACGCTCCATCAAACTGAACACTAGCTGAAACCACCAGCCTACTGTATATATGCTGCCAAAGGCTGGAATAAATGCATTTGCCTTTGACTCAGAGAGCATGCTGGAATAGATGAGCAGAACTCTGTAGTGTGTGAGTAAACAAATGTGGCTGATAAAAACTTTCCACATAATAATGAATGTATGCCAATTAGGAGAGAAATGAGCATGATAAAATGATCAGGATGTTAAAAAGGATTTTTTTATAACAAAAAAAATAAATAAATAATAATAATAATAATAAGAAGAAGAAGAATAATATATATATCTCATGCTGTAAGAAAAGTCACTTTATTCAACCTGATATATTAGTTTCTCTTCAATTATATTTATAGTTTGGTTCAAACCTTACATTTTAATGTAATATTAATAAATAAAAAAAATACTTTCCCAAAGCCCAAAACACTCATACAAAGTAAAAGGATTAGTATAAACACCATACACCTATTCAGTATATTTTCTTAAAAAAAATTACTTCATGTAGGTCAGTATAATATTTTTTGGGCTTTTCAAAACTTAATTTCCCCTTAAACAAAATATAAATTAGCTATAATATGACAGTAGTCCTTTTTAAGTCAATGTTCAATTTAGCTTACTAAATAAAGACAACTTTGAAAGACTAATGTGTAATATGATGTCTTTTTAAAATGTGCATGCAATAAAATATTAAATAAATAACATAAAACTGAATAAAACCACAGTAATTTCTAACTCATAAGCCAGCTAATATGTGTTCTGCACATCATCAAACTGGTGTCAGTTGAAAATGCTATTTAAATAAAATATATGTTTTTCATTGTTTCCCCTTCCAGACAAATGCAAAGGCAAAAGTCACTGCTACTATTCTTAGGTGTCCTGAGTGGTTGCTATTGCTAAAAGGTTTCTAGGAAGTTCTGGGTAGTTGACAGATGATTTCTGTGTATTCTCTGTGGTTCCCCCCCCCCCCCCCCCCCCCCCCCATGACATTTTATCATCCACAAAGAAAAAAATGCAACTCCTGTCACTAAGAGAAATAATGGCACAAAAGTCAATTTTGAAGAAAACCCTAACCTTATTTTCCTTATCAGACAAAATGTAAACTAAAGAGAGCAATTGACTTGTAAACTAAACTGTATTTTACTACGATAGCAAAAGTGAGCTTTCTCCTTGTCTGACCGAGTAGAAAGAAAAAAAATACAGTGAGAATCTCACCAAACCGATGATCTTCACATTTACACCTCTCAGGACCGACACAAAAGCACAGAGCAACATCTACAGAAGAGTACAACCAGGGCTTTTGGAGAAATCTCTCAGGTATTGTTGAGTGCTCATGCCCCCTCTCTGCTTCAGAGGTGTGTGTGGGGGGGGGGGGGGGTGTAGGTGTGACCTGCCTGCTTCATCGCTTCTGGTAAACGTCAAGTTCTTTGAAAAACAGAAGTGAGGGACCCTGAAGGAATTAAATGTAATTCTTTTCATCCCCTTCCGGTTACTCAACACTATAGCTTTGAGAGAGAACGGGTCGGTATGCTTGTGGAGGTGAATGTGAATGTACAATGTGAATGTAAACAGAGGTACATTTCAGAGTTGCATGTAAGAACTGATGCAAACAGTTGTGTCCTCCATCAAGGGTCTTAAAAACTGAATATTATGAGTTCATGACCCTCACATACATATGCATACTTATCAAACATTGGGAGAATCTTCCAAAAAGCACACTTCAGCCAAACTCATTTTATACTCTTATAAATATGAATGCATAAACACACCAAAATCCAAAAGCACACAATATACCCAAAACATATAAATACTGAAAATATATTAAATTAAAATGGCCATTGTACTGTTATAGTGTTGGTTAACGGCTGCAATGAATGAATGTGTGTTTTGTTTATGACTTGCTATGGGAGAAAAAATGCTGGACTTTAGATGGTCCCGAGGTTTTTAAGCACTCTTTAGCTGGGAAACCATCTTAAATCAGTTCAGCCCATAAAATGTTTTTTTCAACAGTGCAATGTATAAAACTGATGCAGATGGAGTAACATTTATGTTTTCAATTTCTGTTAAAAATGCATAGCCAAAATACACAAATAATATCTAAACAGAAAATGATTTACACAAAAAATGACAATAGACTGCAGATGAATAAGCAGCAGATATGTACAATCTGCTGAAAAACCTTAGAAGGTCCAGCATGAACAGGTTGATCTGTTAAATGAGGATTTTAAGCATTGTTCAGCTGGGAAACCAGGTCAGACTATTCGTTGGTCTTGATTTTTCTTCAACAGTGCAATGTACAAAACTGATGCAGAGTTGCATTTATTCAGCTCGTTAGCTATAAATAGTCAAAACACACAACTAATGAAAACTTAAAAGAAAACCATATGGCTGGTTTTAGAGGGGGTTTAAGCACGTTTGTTGGTTTAGACTCAATAGTTCAATAGTGCAATATAGAAAACGGATGCATTTGTATTTGTTTTTCATCCATTATAACAAAACATTAATATACATGCAGATTGTTTAGCAAGAGCGTTGTTTGAATGATCAAATATATTAAATTTCCAGAATGCACTTACCCACAAACTCGTGCACGAGATCCTTCACCAGGTGCCCGACGATCGCGTACGCCACGGCCACCACCACCAGCGCGGCCATAACCAGGTACAGCACCGCCTTGGGCAGCTGTATCGAGTCCCTCGGCGGCGTCCTGTAGTCTGTGTACTGCAGGTCACTCTCGGAGTACGAGTATTGAAAGACGTGCTCCATTCCGGACGTGTGATTAGAGTTGAGCGGCGGGTGACTGGCGCTCATGCCGCTCAGGTCGGGCTCCAGAGCCGCCACCATGGTGCTCGTCACCGCTTCCACCCGGTCCATACTCTGATGAACAAATCCTGCTGAGTTATTCACAAGAGGCAAGATTTGAGAGAGAAAATAGCTCCAGTCCTTGATGGCTGTGGTGTTGCATAAAAACATAATGCCTTTGGATTTTAGCCTATCACTTCTGGTGGAAGTGACCTCCGGCATCACCAGTGGATAGTTGCGCCAAACTCTTTCTGAAGTCTCTTTCAGTTTATCCAAATGCTGATATCAGTTCCCTCATACATGCATGTCCTGGGTTAATAAGATGCAACTTGCAAATGTTAAAATGATTTGGAAATAAAACTACATCTTTAGAATTATGCATACAATTTTACAACATAACTCCAAAATTCAGTATCACAGCACTATATTATTTTCTTTAATGAGATAATAAATATTCTGCAGTATGAGCTTTGCGTAGGCTATAAATAATAATAAGTATGCTGTATTCTATTCTATTCTATATCGTTCGCGTCCATAAAATTCGAAAAGAGCTAGGAATATTCTGTAACACCTCGTTGAACTGAATACCTTTCATTCTATTCAGAACGTTTCCAAGTGTCACATAAACACGATGTTTGTGATGATCATTCGAGTCTTGTTTCCTCTTTTAATAAGATAACATGCAAACAAACGTTCTTTAAATGACAAATGGTGCAGTATGATAGGAGTTTTGAGTATAAAACATAAAACATACCTGTGTCTAAATAACCAAACGCCTAGGCTATTCAGGACATTCACAAATACAGCGTTCTCCTGAAAAGTATTTCCACATAAACACGATCCTTGCGACAATCGTGCGCGTCCATAAAAAGTCGATAAAAGTACGAAAAATCCCTCCAGCAGGCTACTGTCGTAACCTACACGTCATTTTGATTTAAGTCTCATAATATGCAAAAATCCTAAAGTCGTGTCGCTCTCCAAGAAAGCGTTTCCACAAGCAAGACATTTGTGAGCATCGTTCGAGTCCATAAAAAAAGTCCTTAAGAGTAATAAAGATCCCTCAGCGGTCTTCACGTCAAATGTAGCGTCAACACGTCAGCATTTTCCTCACAAGCTCCAAACACGCGCGCTGATTTTGTATGATGTGGGTGGCCGGGGGATTCAAAGCGAGTGCGTTCTAGATCGTAACGGGGGTCGCCTTCAGCAAATCTAACCATGTAATCTAACCCCATGTTGACCTGGAAACGGGTTTCGTGGGGGTTTTGCATCCTTTTCTCAAGAAGGTAGAATAAAGACGACGCGCCACTCGCTCGCGCTTCCAGCCACCACTGAGAGCGCGTGCAGACTATTGCTGAAAGGAGCGCGGTGAGGAATCCTAATTTTAAGATACTTTAAACATTCAAAACACTTAAAACGTTAGCTTTTGTCATAAATGACATTTTTACACGGAAAAGGGCATCTTCTTTGCAAAATAATAGGTTGGGGTATTTTTTTGTCCATTAACCATTGATTCGTTGAAGGACATGGCTGAAGGAGACTATGCAAAATCGACGGATACATCACTCAGTGTTTAGTCTTATAGAAATTATCACATTTTAAACATCACCATCACTAGCAAGGTGATAATGGTGGTCCAGGACCTCAACCCCCAGGACAAACCACTGTGGTTATCTCATCCGAACTATCTAACTAGCCGTGCGGCGTGCGCGCCACAAAAATCACGTGTTCCCTTTTTCTGATCACGTCGTGAGATATCCTCTAGCTTCTGCTGATAAGAAATTAGGAGACCGAGCGAAAACATCCTTCGTGTTGTGACCTGTGCCTCACGACTCCAAGAGCCGGAGAGAAAGAGATATACAGCCTATCTTTAAGACTGTCTTAATGTGACCAACTTTCCTGACTGCAACATTATGAATCTATGTGAGCCATCTGAATTTATTCCATTTTATATATATATATATATATATATATATATATATATATATATATATATATACACCAGGCATCAGAAATGGTAACATCTAAATTAAATGATTTTAACTCGAAAATGTTAGTAATTAAGTTAATCAAAGAGACAGTTCACAATTATTATTTTTTTCAGTCCTTTGAAGTCAATGGCTACCGTCAACCTCTAGGCCACCAACATTCGTCAAAAAATCTTCTTTTGTGTTCAACAGCTAAAAAATTCATACAGGTTTAGAAAAAGGTTCTTTGGCTCTTTAAGGTTAAACTTGCAGGTTAGCACTTCTCACAGTGCAGTTTGATGTTTTAGAGGGGTTTTGAGCACAGTAAGTTATTTATGATGGAATACTAGAGGCTATATAACATGCCAAACACCTGATTATAAAGATAATGAGACCAGCTAAAACCAACTAGAGCCAGAGATGCTGGTTTAAGATGTTTTGTTATCAAGATGATTTAATGAAACACAAAACTGCCCACATTAGTGACATACCTGAAATAACCAATGCAAGATTATAAAGTGGTTTAGTTAGCTCTTTTCCCCAAGACAAATAAGACATCACGAAATGCTCATACCTTTTACTCCCCGAGAGAAATTTGTCATGGATAGAGATTTATAGCACATTTTAGAATAGTAATGCATGAATGAAGAGGTAGGACTGTGCCCTTGCTGCATGCTTTAGTTTGCATTTTCTTATTTTAGTATGAAATCCAGATTCCCGATCATTAATTGAGGCTGGACTCAAACCTGTAACTGTCTGATCAAAAGTCAAATGATATAGGCTAATTATTTGACCAAAAACACCCTTATGCATAGTATTAAATCATGTCCCTGACATTTAAACTAAGCTTAATAGTTTTGCATCATTGCATCATAACTATAATTTATTTTAGCACCACAGAAATTCTGTATTGACCAATCTGGAAGGGAACTATACATTTTATAACTTCAAACTTTTAACTGATGCTGGACACCATCCACCATTAGCTAAAGAGTTCACCGCCACTGACCTCCACGAGTCCCTCTTTCAAGTATAGCAGTAACCCCTGTCACTTTTCTCCACAGGAGGTCATCCCTTCTGCATTTGTCAATTACCTCCTGTGATATTTTGCACACTGTGTGTCCGCTGGCCTTGCCGTCCCCCCTTTCTGATGGACTGGAGTCAATTAAGAGCGTATCAGAGCTTTCAATGAGAAGAAGAAGAGGAAGAGACAGGAGTCAGTGACCTTACAGCAAAAGACCAAATCAGGTAGAGGGAGGCGTGCACGACTGAAGTCTGAGCAAGATGTGATGGATTTTCCGGTTTAGGGTTTGATGATAAATATCAAAAGACCATTTATTAAAGCTTGGCTGAATGCAGCAATGCTCCTTCAAAGATCTGTCTCCTTGTCTTCAGGTGAGATTAACATCCTGCAGTGAAGAAAAAACATGTTTTATTAAATGTTCTGCATATTTAGTTGGGTTTTTTTAACCACACAAATTGATTTTCTAAATCACCATCAAGATATGTCTTGGAAATGAATTAATTTTATTATTACTTTCCATTATTTCAGTATGTAATGTTGATTACATTGCACAACAAGTTTACAGCAAACACTAGTTCTCACTTTAGGGAATATAGTGTTGAAAAAGAGATGATTTTCCCCCCTTCAATCTTGTTTGAATTTCTAAAATAAAAGCTAAAATCTAGTGAGATTGCTGTATAGTATGATGCCTATACAGGAAGTCTAATATGCATCAAGCTATGTGTTCTGTGTTTAAACACAATGTTGTATTGTTAAATACAGGGAAAGTCGTGGCCTAGTGGTTAGAGAGTTTGACTCCTAACCCTAGGGTTATGGGTTTGAATCTCAGGCCGGCAATACCACGTCTTAGGTGCCATTGAGCAAGGCATCGAACCCCCAACTGCGTCCCGGGTGCCGCAGCATAAATGGCTGCCCACTGCTCTGGGTGTGTGTGTGCACGTTGGATGGGTTAAATGCAGAGCACGAATTCTGAGTATGGGTCACCATACTTGGCTGAATGTCACATCGTCACTACAGTGGTCTGTAACATCAAAATATCTGGAATGACACAATATCCTCGCAGTAATCCATCAGATGGAAACCTCAAGAAAAAAACACTCTCTCTCTTGCCATCATGCAGTGAGCTACCTCTAGATTAAACGTTTCCCATCTTCTCAGAGCAATCATTTTAAAGGCATGCACAGGGAAAATGGAGATATTCTGGGTGGATAATCTGAGCCGAATGGCTTATTCAAAAAACATTCTTATCCTCTGAAAAAGTGTGCTAATTTCAAGTGCTGCCATGTCATTTGACGTGCAGGTCTCCAGATGTGCACATAAACTGAGTTTGTACACTCAGCATTGGCATGACTGGGCATTATTGGCAGAGGAGCAGCACTGAATATTAAATTGATGACCGATATCCAGTAATGAGTAACCACTAGAGCCAGACAGAATTATCTGATTTTAGAGGAAGTTCTGCTGAATTTCACAAAGAGATTTATTGCTAAATTAATGATAATTATTACAAATCATTTTCATTAATTAAAACTGAACCCGAAAAAAAGGGAAGATTTGCATAACGCTGCCCAGATGTTCATGCAAAGAAAGAAGGTGTACCTTTTATTCTCATTGTATTATTTTTGTTGCCGCTGCTGCCATGTCATATAGACACTGTGTGTTTCACTGTGAAAGTGAAACTACTTTGTTTGGCCTTCCAAAAGAGGCATCACAATTTGTTAAGGGGCGTAACATTTCCATCACACAATTGAGGTATTCGGCCAATCACAATGCACTGAATAGCTGGCCAATCAGAGCACACCTCGCTTTTTAGACCAATGAGCCTTGTAAAAATCAAAGCGTTTCAGAAGGCAGGGCATAAAGAAGCAACAATAATGTACAGTAATGTGTTTTTTTTTTACCTTAAACTGCATAAACACATTTCATTACACCAAATACACAAAACAATGTTCTTTTTAGCAACGTCATATGACCCCTTTAAAAACTTAAATGGAAAACTACAAATGTTGCCTTGGCAGCTAAGTGAAAATTTGAAGTACTAAAATTTGTAAAACTAAAACTGAAATATAAATAAAAAAGAATAAAGCTCAAAATATAAAACTAAAAATGTAATGTATTAGTAAAGCTAACTGGAATATGCAAAATAGGCTCATTGGAAATGCGTGCCTTCTAACTGGTGTTACAGACATGTATTTAGAGGCAAGTATTTGGAATGAACCTGGGTTGAGAATATAAATACATTGAAAAAATTAATAATAAAATAAAATAATAAATAAAATAATAATAATAAAATAAAATAAAAACCTGAAAGAGCACAAAACTGCTTAAACTTCAAATAAAATGAAAACTGAAAAATGTATATATACTGTATATATATATATATATATATATATATATAATTAATTAACACTAAAATAATACTGGTTATGCATGTGCAGATTCTGTGCTTGGACATGACCTACTAAAATACAATTCTAAATAGACAAATATCTAAAATCTAATCAAATATCTATCTATTGGATTTAAATGAATAGTATACACAAAACAAAATCTATTTATTTTCTGAGAAAAAGGTTAAGTGGAATGTCTAAACTACTTTTTTTTTTCTATATTATGAAAGTGACATGACATGACATGATGTGACCTGTCCTGAGACACCTATCTGATCATTTAAATAGTTTACCATTCTCCATTACATGACTGATCTACACATCTATTAAAGAACAAACATGAAAAATGCAAACATTTAAATGTTAATTGTAATGTAATCATAGAGTTCTACCTTCATCCAACAGTTTCCAAGTTTGGTTCTTTGAAAGAGTTTGTTCCAGACAGTTGTTCTGTTTGCTCTTATCATGTTTCATTCATAACCTTTTTGTCCCAGCCTGGAATGGCACATCTGGGTGTTTTGTAGATCTAGGCCAGACATTTCATCATCCAAGTCCTCAGAGGAGACGTTAGTCGCAGTCCCACTCTGACACGAGTGCAGCTTTGCTATTTTTCAGCTCGGAGTCTATAGAAGACAGATAAAAGACAAGACAAGAGGTCACGAGAGAGCAAGCATTCATAAAAATGTTTGATAATGCAAATTTACACAGTATGTAAACATTCACACCAGTGTTCACACTGCAGAAATTGGTTTCCTTCTTCAGTATTTCTTTCTTTTTTCAGTACAAATATCTAAACATTCAGGTCAAGATACAAACTCTTGACGGGCAAAATTACTTAAGATACTAAGTCTTGTTGTCAATGTCATTTAGATGGAAAGCATGTTTATTTTCTTCCCTATTGGCAGACATTTTTTTCTTATTTTAAATGCAAAATCACTTCTGCATTTTTCAGGAAAAAAAAGAATACGCCATTATGCTTCTTACATAATTGTATCTACATTTAAGATTTAGATATTCATACTGGGAAAAAAATTCAACATTTCTCCTTGTCCAACACATTTAAATTGATACAATGTGGAGTAAATGATGACATTATTCTTTTTTTACCCTACAGTATATTTATACAGCATGCTGCTATATCCAGGTGTGAGTGTTTCGATTGTTTTGTAGGTTTGCCTTTAGCATGAGATGGATTGCTCGATTCATTAAAGGTAAAAGTGAAGTCTTTGATAGGTGCTTATGACTCTCCAATCAGAGCTAATCAGTGCAGATTCATACAAGGATGGAGGAAGAGGAGCATTCCTCTCTTCCTCATGATCCTCACAGGTGACACATGCAATAAACAGTCACAGTTGTGCCGGAGCTGCTTATCTCAGATGAAAATGCTCTGATGAAAATTGCTACTCACTACACTCTTTTAAATCAGATATGACCTCGGATGGAGCACATGGCACATTGTGTGTGCACACGTGTTTTTCTCTCTCTTTCACTGCATGTTCTTGTTTCCTCTTCCTGTCATTTAAAAGAATGTGTGCGTGTGTATCTTCCCTCAGTGGTCTAAATGAATTGTATTCATTCATAACAGTACTCTCAAGACATTTCCCTCAAACATTCTGGTTAGGGTTTGTTCTAAACCGTACAAAACATTTTTTTTCTTATTCAGCATTTTTTGTCTTTTCAGTACAAATATCTAAATCTTTTTCAAATCCAGATACATTTACTTGAGAAGCAAAATGACTTAATATATTAGAAGCAAAACCTAAAGTCTAAACTCAGCTAAAACTTAAACGCTATTATGCAAGTGCTGATATTTTTCTTTTGAAATGCAAATCTCCTTGTGTTTTCTCATGTCTCCATCTGCGATAACTGAAAGTGAGGTCATTTGCTGTGCAGGGTAAACACAGTGAGACAGAGAGCTTGTTTTCCCTCTCGTGTAATGTTTCAGTTTAAATCTGCAAGTCCTCAGGTGAGCTCAGCACTAAAGTAGATTTAAATTCAGGGCTGCTGCCCCGCATCTCCATTAGTCACCCTTTATGATGTTCGTTTCATGATGACCTAGGGCTCTAAAAATAACATTAATGGCTGATGGGGATTACGTCTTTGGGAAGATGTAGCAGTAGTGGTGATATTTAGCCCTGAAGACCTAAACTCATCTGTTTGGTGTGGCAGGACAGGAAGTAAAGACTCATCTGTAACTGTCCTTGTGAGAGGAAAATATATTCAAGCTCCTTTCCTGTTCAAGTGCACTAGAACCAAGTAGTTTATCCATTCAACATCTTGTGATTCGGTTTCTTGAATATTTGCTTATTAAAAAAAAAAAAACGAAATCTAAATGATATTTAGAAAAATGACATTCAAAACGTTCAAGTCTAATTAAATCACGATCAGATCAGTTCTCTGTAAACAGCCATTATAATTCAAAGTTGATCAATTTGTTGAAATGCTAACATGACAATGCTATTCAAACTAATTAAAATGTGTGCATGACATATTTCAAGGCTATCTTACAACACTCACATTTCAAAGGGCCTTCTATCATTTCACAGAGAATAAGAGTGTTTACTGTTGTATAATTACTAAACCATCAACCTTGATTGCAAGAGACGACTGGCTTCAACACAGAACATCAAAGGTAGATAAAGCTATATACATTATTTATATATGCACTTATAAAAAGAAATGGCCCAATTGAATTAGAACAGGTTCATCTCATCAGTAAAGGCACTTTTCTGACCAAATGTGGGCATTTAAGTATTCCCAAAGCAATAATCACAGATGTGAGAGGTTGAAAGTCATGAAAAAACCCCAGATTCAAAATGTAACAAGCAATAATGTTCTAACATTATTTACCCTAAAATCTTGATTTTAGTTTTTTTACTGAATGAGTAAAACAGATTAGCAAATAAAGGCGGTGTGGTAAATACCACGGTAAATACTACTTACAGTACTTTACACATAAAATAATGATTAGAACTTAAATATCGAACATGCAATGTGTTAATATCTCATTACTCTTGAAACATTTTCTGTGTTATAGTAAAATAGAATCAGCATAAAATAAAAGTGGTGCAATAAATACTACCATACATTAAACTTTAAATAATTAATATTATATAAGAACATACAAGATGGTAATATAGGAGATAATGTGTTTAATTGTCATGAAAATAATATTACAATGAATTACATTATTTGTACAATAATGTGCACAATTTGTATACTATAACATATATTTTTTTAATATGTATGTATTATCATAGCATTGCATTCTAATCTGTGCATAACTATGGCATTTCTAAAACGTACATAGGAGGAACTAAAGAACTAAAGCTACATTTTGATTTTCTATTCATCTATTCAGGGACAGAGGAAAATAACAACAACAGCGAGTCACAAGCGAGCTGCTCCATTCACGTTTATCAGTCCTACTCCCCCATCAATCCCGCTCTCTTTTTATTGCTCCATTTATTGCTGTTGTATTGTACAGCCTGTCGGCGCTCTGGCCACTGTTCCTCTCAAGGTTATGTGTGATGTAAATTTCAGATCCATCACAGCAGCTGTCAGAAATGATGAGGGATCTTCTAAACTTTATTTAAGACTTCCTGTCTAAACAAGGCCAGCATCCTGTCCTTCAGGGCTGACAGCTGTGGATTTTCTTCTTACTGTAACAGATCTGCGTTCAGTAACTGTATTTACTCGCTTTTAACCAGAACAACCAGCATAGACATCTGTCAATGCGCTAGCATCCTTTCAGAATACCCTAGCTACTATATAGTCAATGCCCTGGCAACCACATAGCATCTCCCTGGCAAACACTTAGATCACCCAAGTAACTACATAGTGAGTGAGTGGCATCAGAAAGGACTAACTGGCCCTTCTTAATAACCTTATGTTCAGCTTAGAAGCCATACAATGGTAACTTCTCAGAATATCATATCAACCTCATAACAATAATCTGGCAGCCATCCAGAACACACTAATAACCACAATTTAATGCCATAGCAACCATCCAAAGCATGCTGGCAATGACATAGCAACACCCTGCCAACTACCCATGCCAAATATATTTGTTAAATGCAATGTCATTATAAAATATGGATATAAAATAAATATGTTTCATTTTTAAGTGTGTCATAACTGTAAGCAACTATTTGAATCCTGATGTGAAGGAGGTTGACGTCCCCTCATGTGCTTTGTTTAATGTTTTCCTGCCAGTTATTTAGAGGTTTAAAGAATACTCCCAGTCTTGTTGATTTTTTTCTCTTTGGGGTGAAATTAAACTGACCTCACGCTGTAACACAAGCACTCTTTCTTCAATCAGCTTCTGCTCCTCTTCACTCCATTCTGTCCCGCTTCATTTAGATGAGGGGAAATTCTGCAGCAATCTTTCACCTTCAGCAAAGATGAGCTCTCTATTCCACACAGCTCACTGATGACTTCTGCCACACTCACACAGCTCCTGAATACATGAGAGTATGGAGTACAGATCAGTGCAGCTCATCTTTTACGGTTTATTGTTTTAAAAGTATCTCAGTGAATTTGACATCAACATGAAAACCTGATCAGAATATATTTTACTTCCATAATCTTATATATAAATATATATATATATATATATATATATATATATATATATATATATATATATATATATATATATATATATATACACACATACATATATACACATATATGCATACATACACATACATACAGTACAGCGGGTAAAATAAGTCACATCACCATTTTTCTCAGTAAATATATTACTAAAGATATCGGTAACAACCCAAGTAATCCATACACACAAAGAAAACAAAACTAATAAGTTCAGAAAATAAGTTACGTGTAATAAAATGGAAAGAGTAGGGGGGAAGTATTAAACGCATGAAGGTTCAAACATTCACTGATGCTCCAGAAGGAAACACGATAAATTAAGAGCTGGGGGTGAAAACTTTTTGAATTTGAAGATCAAGGTAAATTGTAATTAATTTGTCTTCCGGGTAACATGCAAGTATCATCTGTTGCTTCCAAAGTACTAAATAAAAAAAAAAAAATAGAATAAAATAAAAAGATATTTGAACAAAATAAGAAAAATTTGGACATCTTCATTCTGTTCAAAAGTTTTCACCCCAAAGGGTTAGTTCACCCAAATAGCGAAATTATGTCATTAATAACTCACCCTCATGTTGTTCCAAACCCGTAAGACCTCCGTTTATCTTTGGAACACAGTTTAATTAATTACATGAATTACTCCGGGATATTGGTTTGTTTGAACTCAGAGGGAGTGTCAGCCACATTAAAAAAGTTAACAGCTTAAGTCATTTGTGGATTAATGCGTATTGGAGACGCGAACAGTTTAAAACGATTCAGTTCAATTTGGTGAACTGTTTCAAAAAGATCCGGTTACATCAAATGATTCGTTCGCAAACCGGATATCACAAACTGCTTTGTTTTGAACTCTCTCACAACAGACACGGAAGAGAAGACAATGCTGAATAAAGTCGTAGTTTTTGCTATTTTTGGACCAAAATGTATTTTCGATGCTTCAAAAAATTCTAACTGACCCTCTGATGTCACATGGACTACTTTGATGAAAGTGTGAAAGTGAAAGTGAAGTGACATTCAGCCAAGTATGGTGACCCATACTCAGAATTTGTGCTCTGCATTTAACCCATCCGAAATGCACACACACAGAGCAGTGAACACACACACACTGTGAGCACACACCCGGAGCAGTGGGCAGCCATTTATGCTGCGGCGCCCGGGGAGCAGTTGGGGGTTCGATGCCTTGCTCAAGGGCACCTAAGTCATGGTATTGAAGGTGGATGTTTTTTTCATCATTGAAGGATGATGTTTTTCTTACCTTTCTGGACATGGACAGTATACCGTACACACAGCTTCAATGGAGGGACTGAGAGCTCTCGGACTAAATCTAAAATATCTTAAACTGTGTTCCAAAGATAAACGGGGGTCTTACGGGTTTGGAACGACATGAGGGTGAGTTATTAATGACATAATTTTGCTATTTGGGTGAACTATCCCTTTAATGCATCCTGTTTCCTTCTGGAGCATCAGTGAATGTTTGATGTTTGAACCTTTTATAATAATTGTGTTTGAGCCCCTTAACTGTCTTCAGTGAGAAAAGATGGATCTCAAAATCATACAGTCACTGCTGGAAAGGTTTCAAATATGAAGAATCTTTAGGACATGAAGGATTTTTCTGAAGAACAGTGCTCAGTTTAACTGTTCAGAACAAACAAGGGACTCATGAACAACCAACACAAAAAAAAAAAAAAGTCATAGATCACACTGGTAACCACAAACAGTTTTATGAACCAAGGGTTCACAAACTTTTGAAGGGGGTTATTTTAATCATTTCAGCTATTGTTTGTCTTGTGGACAGTAAACATCTTTTATGTGCGATATCTTACTCAGGACAGTACTAAAAAAAAATAACATGCATTTTGTATTATCTCTTATTTTGTTAAAGTTATTCACATTTTCACAGATTCTGCAAGGGGTTCACAAACTTTTGCATGCCATTGTGTATGTACACATCACGTGGCATCACCTAATGATAAACACATTAATTTTTATTTGAATTGTGTGTTATTTAACCATGTATTACTATGTCCTTGGAAGGATTTTATCTTCAAAACATTAAAATGCAAAAATTCAGGTTACTTCTAATGTATAAGTAATGCTGTGTTACGTGCCTCCTTTGTCTAGGGTCAGGGATGGCAGAAACAAGGACATTTTTGAACAAGGTAGAAGACAACTTTTCTACCGACCACCTGGAGACCTTCTCTCCTGTCCCAGCATGCCACAGAAAACCACACAGACTTGTCACAGTCTAGAATTTTGGTTAATTTAACAACTTCAAAGAAAGATACTTAGCATGGAGCAAAATAAAGTTCAGGAGGGGACCAGGCCAAAATAACAAACATAACAGATCTAACTTACAAAAAGGGGTACTTTCTAATCTCTCAAAACAAAATCCAAAATGAACAACAAAAGTCTTACCTTACTCCCTTTCTAGCCAAAAACAGGTGAAAACATGGACAATAAAAGAAATGGCGTCCTCCTCCCTACAGCTCCAAAATTAATTAAACTTTCACCTTAAGGTGTAACCTTGGGAGCTTACTTGTACAAAAACAAATATACCACAACTCTCCAAAGTTTCAAACTGTATACACCAACAACAATGTAAACAGACAACTAGCACACATGCTATGGTCTGGGGCAGGTGAAAAGTCTCCAGAGGCAGCAAAGGCCAAGAAGGGCACACTTCAGATGGAGTCTTCAGCTTTTATCCACAAGCTTTCCCTCCTGCAGCCAATCAGAGCAACCAGAACCAGCTGATCTTCATGAAGCTTTTGGATGGCGTAGAGAGAATAGAGAGACAAAACACTGCCAAGACAAACTGTAATCAACATAGTGGCAATAACTAAATACTGCACAAATAACACCTTATAAAACAAATTACGCCTAAGGACGTAACATGCTGGGATTCCCAAACTCTTTTACTTTTGGTTAATGTTCACATAACATGCAAGTAAACATAAAATGTTAAAAAAAATTGTACGGTAAGTGTTTTATTTTAATTGATGCTATTTAATATATATATATATATATATATATATATATATATATATATATATATATATATATATATATATATATATATATATATATATATATATATATATATATATATATATATATATATATATATATATATATATATATATATTCTTTACTTGATTATTAGCTTTCCATTAAACTCACGAACACTCTGCTGTTCCTATATGAGCCCCCGTTTGGAAATCCTTAATGTAATGTCATGGATCCGTGCAATCCCTGTTAATAATGAATGGAACATATTTTCTAACTCTTTGTATTTTTATATGTATATGATACAATATTATCCAGTTTAAATCACTGTGATAAACGAGTTAGTTCAAAAGTAACCTAAAAGTAACCAAAAGGTTAGTCTGATTATATTACCTAAAATGGATCACATCACAAACTATAATTTGTGTCATGTTATTTGGAATTAGTAACGAACTACAGTTTGTAAGTAATCTACCCAGCTCTGTTCCAAACCTTTATTACTTTATCATAATAGTCTGTCTTGTCCATAACAGTAAGAATCAACTGTAGAAACAATGTCAGGTTCAATAGAGACCAGTGAAGGTGAAACAAGCAATTAATAAGATATATGGAAAAGAAAGCAATGGTGGAAAAATGAGTAGTCGACAGTGACCCGGCTCACTAAGTATGGAAATTGAAAGCTGTAAATTGATAGCAGTTTTCATCAGCACCTCCTCTGGGTTTGGCAGGAGGTCCTGACCGACCCCTTGAGTTTACAGTGGGACAGAAGGTGAACCGCATCTGCTTTTTATTCAGGATATGTATCTTATGGGACACGGCTGTAAATCCTAAAGTTTCAGTGCTGGATTAGTTTTTTGCTACTGAGGGAAGGAAGTTTGGAAGGGCAGACCGCTACAGGGATTAACTCATTAGCAATTTGTTTTTATAGCACTATGAATCATGGGATTGAAGGCAGTGATAAGCTTAAGGAAGCAGACAGACACTGCAGGAATAATTGCCAAACTCACCCTCACACTTTGTTTGCAAGTGTTTTTGTATTATTTTTTTACCTCCTTGCATCAGCACTGGTTGGGTGAATCCAACGAAACTTGTCAAGAACAAAACAAACAAAAAAAGTTATTTTAATTCTACTTTCATGGCAATAGGCACACTGAAATGTTCAGAAAAATTTCTCATTCTCATTAATAAATAAATTAATAAACAAACAAACAAACACACTATTATTTAAATATTAAAGTGATTTATTTTTTTACTTGAATAACTTTAAACATTCAATATTTTTCATATCTTAAAAAATATATATATTTATTTTTTTATATATATATTTAAAAGTCCTTGTATATTAATCTGTATTTTCTCTTTAGAGTTTCATGTCAAAAAATGCCTGGACATTTCTTTAAGTGAAATTCCCCAAAATTGACAGATGGATACCTGAACAAACGGACCTAATTTGGTGATCATTATTGCCATTTCTACATCTGTTAATTATAAACTTGATCTGAACTCTGTGAATTAAGCTCAGTTTAATATCCTTGCCATAGAAATTAAACTGGACTCAGACAGAGTTCAAGTCATTAAATCTGTGAAGGTAGAGCTGATTAGAACAAGACATCACAGTGTCTTTAGGTCAAAGAAAGATAGACGACACACAGATTTAAAGACACACACACACACACTTTGAGTAACTGTCTTTGTATGAGAGTACGAGTGGTTATCATTATCCTCTTCACTAATAAGTACATACTAGAGCCTCATCTCTATATAGTAAAGCGTATCAAATCAGACTCGTTTAAAGAAGATTAATTTGAAAACGGGAGAGAGGCCTTACGTCATAGCGTAATACAACCAAAAGGCATTTAAACTTATCCTGCTAAAATTACCACACTGCGAGAAACATCCACTGCTGATTAATAGGGTCTTATTCTGATGGACAATGCTTTTTACTACCTGATTTAAAATGAAGATCATGACAAATGCAGTTATTTTGAAACAATAATTATGGAATTAAAAATAAATTAAATTATTTTAAATTGCATTCCTGTTCTTATTGTTGCTGATTTATCGATGTCTGTTATATCAGTTTCTCAATATTTTCACCTATAAATCAACTTCTCCTATGCTAGAGATCACGTTTTGCTTGAAAATAAGCTATAATACAGAAGTAAATTGACTTGAACGCTGTTTCCAAAACTGCTCTGAGCTTTATCCACTACAACGCAGCACACAACTAAAAATCAAAGGTCATGTAAAAATTCAGCAGTCTGCAATACAATCTAGGGTCTGTTAACCCACCGGAGGTCTTCCGGCCCAGATTCACTGACAGTATCAACATGAGATGTTTTATTCATGCTTCTGCACTGAGAGATTCAAAGAAGGTCAAAAGTCCTAAAATACCATGCATTACAAAATGCTCTGACACTGACAACTTTAAAAAGAGAGAAACACACGACTGATATAATGTTAACAGTCGATCCCAATACTACAGAGCCCCGTATGACATGCAAGAAAAAATAAATAAACTGTGCACACGATTACTATTATGTTCCCTCAATTTGCTAAATCGTGCACAAAATAATTCATTTGTTCTCTCAATTTATAAATCAGTGCACGATTTAGCAAATTGAGGGAACGAATTAGTAAAATGTGTGCAAAATGTATAAATCGAGGGAACAAATTAGTAAATTGTGTGCACAGTTTATAAATCGAGGAAACTAATTAGTAAATCGAGCGCACAATTTAGAAATCGAGGGAACAAATTAATAAATCATGAGCACAGTTTATAAAATGAGGGAATTAATTAGTAAATCTTGCACACAATTTATAAATCCAGGGAACAAATTAGTAAATTGTAAGCACAATTTATAAATCGAGGGAACGAATTAGTAAACCAAATTAGTAAATAACACTCTACATTAACAACCAATGTGAAATGTAATACAGATGGATACTATTACTGTTGAAATATTACATTTAAAGACTTAAAACACTTAAGATTTGAAACTACTGCAGTGCAAATAAATCAACAAACATTTTCTCCTACAGTTGGTTAAAGGTATAACATGCCTGATGTTTTGGTCACTTCTATGCTGATTTTGACTGGTCATCGTGGCTACACTGTTCAATCCGACAGCCTGCAACAATAAACGGTTTAACCAGCTTGTGCCAGTAATAGACCAGCAATGCTCATTTTAATTAGATTTTAAAACTCATTTTCCACACATAAATCTATCATATGATTGCATAATATAGTAGGCCTACACAAAATGCATGCCATTTCTTCTATGGTTTCATTACATTCATTATTTTTGGACATTTTTCAATCTGAACAAATCATTAAATATGGAGTAAACTGGTAATATAGAGTAATAATGACCATTCACATCAACAAAATCTATATTTTGTTCACAGCAACATTTGGTTAAGTGCACACTAAAGTTTTGTAGTTTGTTGCTTTAAAGGCTCAGGCGCTTTAAACTGGATTCTGATTGGCTGTCAATATTTTGTTTGTGCATCACTTCTGAAAATAATTCCACTAATATCGTTACTCATATCTTTATCATCGTGTTGGGAAAAGTTACTTTTAAAAATAATCCATTACAATATTGCGTTACTCCCTAAAAAAGTAACTAATTACGTTATTTAGTTACTTTTCATGACAAGTAATGTGTTACATTATTTGCATAACTTTTTTTAATCTGGGCAGGGCTTGCTTGTTTGTTTTTAATATACATGTTTTATTTTTTCACAAATGTAAAAGCCCTTTCACAAGCAATGTGAAATTCATATTTTAACATTATTGGTTTGCGTCATATTCTAAATTTGCTTTTGACCTTTTTTATTCATTTAGAGGAATACTGGATTTGTTTTTTGTGAGTGGGATGAATTCATATAATAACTAAAGTAACATCTTATGATTTTTCTCAACATAAGGACAGGAGAGCTTTCAATCAACAAATTGTAAAAGTAACTTTGAAAAAATAACTCAAATGTTTTCTTGTAAATTAAAAAGTAATGTGTTACTTTTAGTTACTTAAAAAAATACAATTACTCGCATTACTTGTAATGCATTACCGACAACACTGGTTATTGTTACAGCTGCAGACTACTATTGTCATAGAATTAGATTATTAACTTCATAGTTACAGGTATCAGCCTTGGAGATCGTCTTGGTGTGCATCTGCAAATCCAACAATATGAGAATTAAGATACAGACATGTTTACATTCTTCTGCAAATTTTCGTGGGTGAAATCTAGTTATTCCTCATGAGGGGCAAGATTTCCTCACAGAGATCTGGTATTGCATTCAGCTGGTCTTGAAAATTTGTCACGTTTACAAAAAGAAAGCTGCTTTTGAAATAGACAGTTGAGTTTTTTGCCCACAAAATTTCGTTAATGCGACAGCGCTTTACGTGACCCATCAACACTTTGTTGCTGTGGAAACAGGTGGCCTCTAGGATACAAACCAGTGGACAGGTGGTTGAGGTCACCTCCTGTGTTCACCTGTAGTGGCATCTCCTCTCTCCTCTTTGAAAAGCAACCCATGACTGAACTGGGTGTCTGGTGGCCCACTGACTCATTCGGTGATCCTGCTGTCTCTGTGTGCATCTCTTGACGTCGCTCAACTCATTCCACATTGTTGGCTGGAAGACTGTTCATTAGGAGCCCATATGTTGCTGACGTGATGCAGCCTAGAGCCCGCCGCACATTTCTTTCACACATTTTAGTCAGCTTCTCTCATCCCTTCTGTCACACGCTCCCTCTGGAGAGAAAAATGCCATCACAGCTCTGATGACAGGAGAGTCCAGCCAGACACCTTGATGGGAATTTTCCCTGGTTCTACAGGTCTCAGTCTCCCAATGGTCACTGTTAGCACATGCACACACACACAAGCTCTTGAGCATGAGCATTGCCCTAGAATCGCAAATTTGTTTTTTATGTTCAAATCGGTCGTCTTAAAAAAATGATGAGTTAAAGGAGGAGTAAATTAATGGTGTGTAAATGTTTCTAATCAGATGCATGTTTTTATATCTATGAAATGATGTTTGTTTATGTTTTTGTGTTGTAACTTCGATGTAAACTCAGCTGCCTATCTTGACCAGGACACTCCTGTGAAAGAGCTTTTAATCTCAGTGAGTCCTCTTTCCTGGTTAAATAAATAAATTAAAGGAAGGATGTGTCCTTGAGCTTTCTTGCCTTTAATTTAAATCATTCACATCACTTTACATCAGCAAGGTTAGATTTATTATTGTACATTTGGAAGCCAATTTATACTTGCGTTCAGCATATATACCTTGGGATACTCTTACATAAATGTTGAAATTCGTCCACTACCCTCCAGGTCACGTTCAGCAACATCAAACATACATTTTGTTGTAGTTCTATCAGGGTTCAGCTGCCAATAGCTGCACAGCTAGGGTTATTTTCACCTGGGTGTAAATAGTTGAAATATTTGATATATTTGTGCACACTATGATTTTTATATATATATACATGTATAAATGGAAAGAGAGATGAAATATACGCTTGAACGTTACGTCAGAAAACAAACATTTACCTTTGATATGAGTAGCAGTGCGGTGCAGATGGAGCTCAGCTTGGTATTGGCCTCGGGTGAAATGCATCTAAACAAGACATTCAATCAATCAGACAAACGCTGTGTTCTCCAGAGAGAGAAGCAGGATGGAAGAAATGGTGTGATAGATTAGATTTGTTCTTGAGGACTGAGTGCACTCAAAATAGGGTTATTTCAGCCATGTGCCAAACTTCTACACGTTGGGAACACTGCAGTTTGCAGTTTCACAATGCAACTAAAATATAGCACCATCAAGTAATTTCACAAGAACATGCATAAAGAGAAATACTAAAAACAACTAGATGTTTTCTTGCTAAAGTTACATATGCTGTACACAGTGATAATGTTTTTTTTGACAAACACCTCAGAGAGTTATAGGATATAAGTAAAACATACAGGCTCAAAATATAACCTACTACATTCATAAAAAAAAAATTTAGTTTGCAAAAGAACAAAAACAAAAACTGTACACTTAAAAAAATAAACTAAAAGGTTCACTAAAATACAAGTAAAAACATAAAAGGAGAGCAAAAATAATAGCTACTGTATTGAATCTTGATTCCACTATGAAAAAAAGTTTTTTTCAACTTTTTATCTCACAATTCAGAATTTTTTCTTACAGTTGTAACTACAGGTAAAAAATAAGTAATAGCTAGTTTACATCTCGCAATTTAGATTTTTTTCTTGCAAGTTACAAACTCCCAATTTAGATTTTTTCCTCTGAATTCTGAGTTAACATCTGACAATTTTGACATTTTTCCACAGACTTCGAAGTTTACATCACAATTTTGAATTTTATTAGAATTCTGTTTCTGTTGAAAACAATTTAGACTTTCTTTTTAAAATTCTAAATTTACACCTCACAATTATTCTTTTTTTAAACTATTTATCTCATAATTTTGACCTCTTTTATTTTTTATTCTGTGGCAGAAATGCATCACTGCTTGCTTGAGTTGCCAAAAAAAAGCAAGATGCATTTTAATAGCCAAAGACATCCAATGTCAGAAAGCAAGCAGAAAACAGACATTGTTATGTATATGGTACCACCATTCTAGAAAGTGCTAACAAGAACACAGTACCAATATAACAAATACATTTAATTGAATGCATGACAAATTCATACTGGGCTGGATTTTTACAATATAAAGTAGATAACTGAGAAGTATTGAACTATGCTAGGAAAATGCATGTTGAGCCGACACTTGAGAGTGTATATTTCAATAAAAACATGTTACTTCTTGTCTCTCTATTAATGAAACACAAAGTCCTGATTTAAAAATCGTTCGGTGAAAGCATTAAACAGTGCATTCTCATTTGATAAGGGCTGCTGAAGTGCTGTTATGCATATTAATTGGATATTAATTAGCTCTAGCTCTCTTGTCTCTAATGTGCTTATGAAGTGACAGAGGGGAGATGTGGGGTTGTTCTGTCTTATGCGCTGGGGCTTGTGCAGTGCTCACTTCGTGTGCTGTTGGGTCTTAAATGAAGTGCTAATTGCAAATCAACTACAGAAGTAACCCATAGCAGTATATATGTATGTAACTATGTATGTACATATATGTGCTTGTGTGTGTGTGTGTCTATGGGTGCTTCTCAAAAAATTTGAATATCATGGAAAAGGTCTTTATTTTTTGTAATATAAAAAAAGCTACATTTCTTATATTTGTGATTCATTGCACACAAACTTAAATATTTCAAGCTTCGAGTTTTTTATTTTCATTTTTTTTTTTATTCTGATGTTTACAAATTACAGCTTAGGAAAATTTAAAAATTCAGTATCTAAAAAAAATTTGCATATTCCATTTTGAGCTTGATTATTTTTATTAATTTTGAGTATAAATACTGGGTAGCTCTTTGGCTAGTTTAGAACATGCAACCACAATTATGGGAAAGACTACTGACTTTAGAGTTGAGTGTAAGCCACAGAAGGTCATTGCTGAAAGGGCTGGCTGTTCACAGAGTGCTGTATCAAAATATATTCATAGAAAGTTGACTGGAAGGAAAAAGTGTGGTACGAAAAGGCGCACAAGCAACAGGGATAAACACAGCCTTGGGAAGATTGACAGGAAAAGCTGATTCAAGAACTTGAGAGAGCTTCACAAGGAGTGGACTGAAGCCAGAGTCAGCGCATCAAGAGTCACCACACTCAGACGTCTTCAAGGAAAGAGCTACAGGTTTCACAGAACAAACCACTCCTGAACCAGAAAAAACGTCAGAAGCATTTTAACTGGGATAAAGAGAAAAGAACTGTACTGTTGCTCAGTGGTCCACAGTCCTCTTTTCAGATGAAAGTAAATTTAGCATTTCATTTGGAAATCAAGGTCTAGAGTCTTGAGGAAGATTGGAGAGACACATAATCCAAGCTGCTTGAAATCCAGTGTGAAGTTTCAGAGATGAGTCAGAGATGATTTGGGTGCCGTGATGTCTGCTGGTGTTGCTCCATTGTGTTTTATCAAGTCCAAATGCTTCCATCTGATGACAAGCTTTATGGAGATGCTGATTTCCTTTTCCAGTAGGACTTTAGCACCTGCCCACAGTGCCAAAACCACTTCCAAGTGGTTTGCTGACCATGATATCACTGTGCTTGATTGGCCAGCCAACTCACCTGACCTGAACCTCACAGAGAATCTATGAGGTATTGTGAAGAGGAAGATAAGTAACATCTGACAAACAATACAGAGGAGCTGAAGGCCGCTATCAAAGCAACCTGGGCTACAATAACGCCTCAGAAATGCCATAGGCTGATCCCCTCCATGCCACGCCACACTGAAGCAGTAATTCATACAAAAGGAGCCCCAACCATGTGTTGAGTACATAATCAAACCTGCTCTGGAAATCTTAAACATTTCTATTTTGAAAATATTTTTTGATTGATCTTTAAAAAGATTTAGATTTTTTTTGAGATACTGGATTTTAAATTTTCAAAATTTTAAAAGTCATAAACATCAGATTTAAAACAAACAAAAAAAAACTTTCTTAGAATATAAGAAAGTTTGGTATTCTGAATTAAACTTAAATGAACTTTTCCATGATATTCAAATTTTTTGGAGATGCACTTATACATATGCATATATAATTTATTTTTACACCAAAAGTTTTTGAACTGTAAGATTTTAAAGCTTTTTGAAGAATTCTCTTCTGCTCACCAAGCCTGCATTTATTTGATCCAAAATACAGCAAAAGCAGTAATATTGTAAAATATTTTTACTATTTAAAATCAAGAACACAAATAGAGTAACAGGAAATAAAGTGGAAGAGAAAAGCATTCACATACTAGCAGAGTGCCCATGGAATGCTGAGACACAAAGCGTCTGTGCGTGAGAGAGTCTGCAGTGATGCTGCAAAACTGCGGAGCCGTCCCAGCCTGCATGACTCAGAGCCGCGTGTCACGCTGACGTGAGGGGGAATCGAAACAGCACCGAGAGCTGACAGAAGCCGTTTCTCTTCAGACGCAATGAAAATCTAATGCACATCAAACAGATTTCAGTCACTCTCTCACTCACACACACACACACAGAAAATATGCATGATACAATAATAGTTCATCCAAAAATGACAATTCTGTCATTATTTATTTACTCTTGTGTCTGTTATCTAAGATTTCATATTTTTGAATGTTTTTGAAAGAAGTCTCATCTACTAAACAAGGCTGCATTTATTAGCATTTATTATTTTCCAGATGCAAAGCTGAATTTTCAGCATCATTACTCCAGTCTTCAGTGTCACGTGATCCTTCAGAAATCATTCTAATATGCTGATCTGCAGAAACATTTCTGATTATTATCAATGTCTTTTATGAATAAAAGAATCATTTTAGATGGTAGTATATCAGTTTCCACAAAAATATCAAGCAGCCCAAATGTTGTCAACATTGATAATAATGAATGTTTCTTGACCAGCAAATCAGCATATTACTGAAGACTGGAGTAATGATGCTGAAAATTCAGCTTTGCATCACAGGAATAAATTACATTTCAAAATATATTCAAATAGATAACAGTTCTTTTAAATTGTAATAATATTTCACAATATTACTGTTTTGACTGCATTTTTGAAGAGTTGGAAAATAGCACACAAGAAATAAGGACTACATTTATAATTTGTCTATGGTGGTTTTTCTTTTCGGGGGCTCGACCGTGAGCGTGGTCAGTATGGGTCAGGGTTTGGCACTGCAGAACAAAACGTTCCCTTTGAGAAGTGAAACCTGAACACATCCGGGCCTGATGTGCACAATCCAGCTGCTTTGATAAGGCTTTGCCAATCCCATCATGAAAAGCAGATTCATCAGTTTTACAAGACACTTCACGCCCAGAGGGTTTCAGAGATTTAAACTGCACTACATAAACCCGAGGACAAAGATTTACAGGAAAGTGAGATGAGTCACGATTACAGTGAATGAGTGGACTGTAATAGGTGCAGGCATTGCTGTCTGCTTTGATTTGTAACATTGTGATCGCAAAGGGATTTTCGAGGTGAAAACGTCTCTAACGTGTACACGCATACACGATCTCACAGGAAATTAGAGTCAGAACACTGACTCGCATGCAGAATAAGAGCTCCGCAGTCTGTGTGCATTTCACTAGAAACACCTTTAGTTAAAGACTTACACCTTATTTTCTACTTGTTAAAAGCATGCAACAAGTTTTTACAGGAATGGTTCAGCCAAATCGCAAAGTTTAGTTATCATCTTTTTACTGTCAAGTTGTTCCAAACCTGTATGAGTTTCTTTCTTCTCTGGAAAGCAAAATTAGATATTAAGCAATATAAGTATATTAGTAATATATTTCTATATACTGAATGGAGATGGATGTAAAAAAATTTTTTTATATAAATCTATAATAAATGCACAATATGATCTTAATATGATTAGATTATCACCATTAGGTTAGCATCATACACTTGCAAAATTTTGGTGCAGAAATAAATTTCACTCAGAAACTGCTAGTAATATAAACAAATATATGCACAAATAATGATGTGTACAGGAGCCTATGGAAGCCGTTTCTACTACTGAATAAAAAATCAAAAATGGTAAGGTAATTGCAACTTTTAATCTCATAATTCTGACTTTTTCCTCTCAGAATTGTGAGTTCATCTTGTAATTCTTACTTTATAACAAACAATTCAGAATCAGAAAAGTCAGAATTGTTATAAAGTCACAAATCTGAGTTTTTTTTCTCGCAATTCTGACTTTCTTTTTTTCTCACAATTGTGAGTTATAAAGTGTTAATTGCGAGATATAAACTCACAATTCTGAGAAAATAAAAGTCAGAATTGGGAGATAAAAAGTTGCAACTACCTTGTTTTATTTTTTATTCAATGGTGGAAACGGGCTTCAATAGGAACCACAGAGTAAATAATTATTTATAAAAAAAATGTAATTGCATCCAGTATATTTCACAATTTGACACTGACTGACTATGTTTCACAACTGCAACTTTGTCCATGTGATTTTACATCTCAGAATTGCAGCTTTATTTGTCATAATGTGACTTTACATATCAAAGTTAAAACTTTGTCATATGAATTTATATTTAACATATGCAACTTTATTCCTCAGAGCTGCAACTCTGTCACAATGTGACTTCACATATCATAACTGCAAATAATAATTGCAACTGTCACAATTGCCATTATATTTTTCATAATTGCGATAATTTATAATTTATTTTTCATAAAGTTTCCAGTGTGACTTTACATGTCACAATAGCCCCTTTATTTAATAACTGCAATTTTTGTCATAGTTTGACTTTACATATCACAGTTACAAATTAAAGGGATAGTTCACCCAAAAATGAAAATTCTGTCATTAATTACTCTTATGTCGTTCCAAACCTGTAAGACCTTCATTCATCTTTGGAACACAAATTAAGATATTTTTTATGCATTCCAGGAGCTCTCTGACTCTCCCATAAGATGCAGAGAGCCTTACACGATCAAGGCTCAGAAACTATGACAATACTTTTTGTGCGTAAAGAAAAATAAAAATTTTATTCAACAATTCATCCCCTCTGCGTCACCTTATACCGTCATTTTGGAGAGTATCACATACGTTAACAACATATGCAACCCTATAGTATGTATGCGGATATGTTGTTTACATTCAGATCAAAGCGTAAACAACGTAAACCGTGAAAATATCTTAATTTGTGTTTCAAAGACGAACGAAGGTCTTATGGTTTTTGAACGACATGAGGGTGAGTAACTAAAGACAGAATCATCATTTTTGGGTGATTTCATGTTTTACAATGTTACTTTACATATTCACGATCGCAACTTTGTCACAATCTGACTCTACATGTCACAATTGCAACTTTACTTCTCATAATTGCAATGTTTTTACAGTTGCTATTTTTTTCTTAGAATTCTAAATGCTAAAATGTGACTTTACATCTCACGAGATACAGATTTGAATATGATCTCTAGTGATATCTTAACTTAAATTTCATCATTTACTCAACAGTGATTACAAAATCTTCAATTATCTAAAATGAAAAACATGGCTAGAATATTTTTGCTGTCTGAATGTCTCGGTCACCCTCATTCCCTGTCTTATTCTCTCGTTTTCTTAGAATCTGGGAGACAGGCTCAAGCCGTGTGACCTTTTCTGTGGAAGTCACAGCTGATAGTCATGTCACTGTGATCAATACCTCCGTAATGCATTTCTCACGCTGCTCTTTTATCTGTCTCTCTGAAGGCTCTTTGTCCCTGTGTCCATCTGCAGAGATTCCCCCTCGCTCTGACACAACACTAATAATGAAGCATTTCATCTGCACTCGCCTTAAATTTTGCAGGAACTCCATGCGGCCATATGACAGGATGCCTGTCATGTTCAGTTAAGGCTGATGTGTAAATGCTGGCTCTAAAAAACACCTAAATCCCTGAAGATCTAAAAGAAATCAGTAGTTACTACATGGTAAAACACATCTGGAGTAAATTAAATTCATACTAAACACAGCCTATGTGAAGAAAAGAAAAGAAGAAATAACAGTGGACTAAAAGATTATTTGCCAATACAGTTATTTCTAAGTATATTTAACGTTTCTTAAATATTTGTAACAAAAAATCAGCTTATGCAAAAGTATAAGCAAAAATATATTATTTTAGGTTATGCATTTAAAAATAAATTCATATATATATATATATATATATATATATATATATATATATATATATATATATGTGTGTGTGTGTGTGTGTGTGTGTGTATGTATATATATATATATATATATATATATATATATATATATATATACACACACATATATAATAAAGGAAATATAGCTATTTATTACAGACATTACATTACATTATATGTAATTACTATAATTTCTGTAATAAATATTATTTTATTTTATTATTTAAGAAATATTATATATATATTTGTACAAACTTACAAACTACAGCAGACACACACACACACACACACACACACACACACTAAAAGCTAAATGATTATTCGGGGCCCTGCAGTCAAAATATAGTAACAGGACGGAAATGTGAATAATTGCTTGAAATTTTTTCCACAACTAAATTATTTTTCTGGAAAACCATCACAATTCTGTACTGAATTACAAATATTCAAAGTCAAAGCCACTAGCACAATAAACAGTTTGTGAAGGGACACAACATCAGCTTTATCTGTCGGTGCTGTTAACTGCACATATTTTAATTTATTGCAGTCAGGATAGACTGTTACCAATGTTTACAATCCTCGTTATTCCCATTTGTTTTGTGCAGATAATAATAATAATAATTCATTACATTTTTATTTAGCGCTTTTCTAGGCACTCAAAGCGCTTACATTATCAGGGGGTATCTCCTCATCCACCACCAGTGTGCAGCATCCACCTGGATGATGCGACGGCAGCCATAGTGCGCCAGAACGCCCACCACACACCAGCTTACTGGTGGAGAGGAGAGTGATGAAGCCAATCAGCAGATATGGGGATTATTAGGAGGCCATGATGGTCAGAGGCCAATGGGCGAATTTAGCCAGGATGCCGAGGTCACACCTCTACTCTTTTCGAAAGACTAGAGATTAATATTCTGCTGAACTGAAGCAAAACACATGATAAAATCAGCACAACAAACAGAAGAAAGTCCTCAGTTACTGACAAAGCAGATTTCAGCTAAGCTGCTAGCTGTTAATTGCTGCTTAACAACCGTCACATGAACCATTCCAGCTCCTATCTTATCTTCAATCACAGAGAATCAGACGATTGGTTCGTATGCAAAAAATATTCTGTTTTTGACAGAGATAGTTGTTGACTCATTGTTATTAGTGGGGATTGCCAAGTCAAGCATAGTTATTACTATGGCTCATACTTTGTATTAGGGACTCTTATGAACCCTACAACTCCTCATATTATGCTTGACTTACAATTTCTGCCAGTCAGATGACAAAAAAGCAATAGATTTACATTGAAAGTAGAGTTCCAATCAATGCCCCAAAAACTACATAGGAACCTCCCATCAACTACCCAGAATACACAGCAATCAAACAGCTGCATCTAAGGAGCCATCCAGAACACCATAACAACCACATAGCAACACTCTGGCAACTCTATAGCAACCACCCGAACATTGTAAGCTGAGAAAAATGTGTTTTTGTCAAAGACTACATCCGGATCGGATTCAGATTGATGATTAAGACAGAGTAGATAGCTTCCATCAACGCCTCCCTAGCTTCACAGTCCTATAGCACTTCCTGGATGGTCATTTCATTCTGTAATGTTGATGTTTTGATTTATATGCTGTTTAATGTTTGATGATAATGTTATTTCACATATGCATATGCTTACATGTATGCTTGTTTCTGCTGCTTCTTCACAGTGTTTTGATCCAAAGATTCAATACTCTTTCAAAAGATGTGCAATAGCGCCTCTGTGTTTTCCTACTGTATAACAGTGAAAACACAGAAAGATCAAAATTCCAACAGTGGTTGGGAAGCGTTCTCGCAAAAATGATGGAAAATTCTGTTAATGGTGGGGCAGTTTCATCTCATAAATGATGGAACATTCAGTCAAATTCCTTGTGTATGTAAACATAGTTGGTAATAAAGCTCTTTCTGACTTCTGACTAATTCATTAATGACGTTTCATAAATGACAGAAAATTCCCTCATTGGCAGAAAACTTTATCTCATAAATTATGAAAAATTCAGTCAATGGCAGGAAGCATTATCCCATAAATGAGGGAAAATTCAGTTAATAGCAGGAAACATTATCTCATAAATTACGAAAAATTCTGTCAATGGCAGGAAGCGTTATCTAATAAATTATGAAAAATTCTGTCAATCACAGGAAGCGTTATCTCATAAATGATGAACAATTCTGTGAATGTGAGAGGCATTATCTCAAATTACGATGAATTCTGTCAATGGCAGGAAGCGTTATCTCATAAATAATGAACAATTTTCTCAATGGTGGGAAGCATTACCTCATAAATGCTGGAAAATTCCATCAATGGCAGGAAGTGTTATCTCATAAATTACTAAACAATTATGTCAATGGCAGGAAGCATTATCTCATAAATGATTAAAAATTCTGTCAATGTTGGAAGGCATTATCTCATAAATGATGGAAAATTCTCTAAATGGCAGGAAGCGTTATCTCATAAATGATGGAAAATTCTGTCAATGGCAGAGAAAAATTAATTGGGGGAAGCGTGGTCTCATAAATTATTACAAAGTTCATCAATGGTGGGAAAGTGTTGTCTTATAAATAATGAAAAATTATTTTAATGGTGGGAAAGCATTATCTCATAAATTATAAAAAATTCCATAAATGTCAGGGAAGTATTATCTCAAATTACTGAAAATTCCATGCATGTCAGTCACCACTGAATGTAAAAATAAACCAATTCTTGATTTGTTTAAACGCATTCAGAAGCATCACTGTGATGGCCTTGTGGGCAGCACACTGACATGTAGTACTGTTGCGCTTCAGGCATCCTGAGTTCATCTCCCAACTCACAGACCTTTCCCGACCCCACTCCATGTCTCTTTCCCACTTCGCTTCCTGTCCACCTACTGTCCTATCTAAATAAATGCATAAATGTCAAAAATAAATCTTTCAAATGCATGCAAAAGCACTGTATTAACATGAACTCATTTGCAAGGTGACCAACAATTAGTTACGGTTCCAAAAATGCATTTTTCAAAACCTGGACCTGCTATTAGCTAGAAAATATAGCACAGATTGTAAATATGAGCTTAAAAACAATAAACCTGATGAGTATGTCATTAAGATTCTCCATTAAGGCTGTCAATCACAGACATGTCAAACACACACGGCTTTGTGTAAAGTAATCACGTGTGTGATAGCATGACGGCCGAACACCCGCTACACTACGTGAGATGAGAAATAATAAGTTAAGAATGAAGATTAACAGTCTTTGATTTAGCCGTTCCCCATCCACCCACCTTGAGAAAACTTTAATCACCAAAGGTTAAAGAATATTAAAATTGTGCTGCAGTAAATTAGCAGGAGAAAATTGAGTCATCCACGTGGATTTTAATACAGAAAGATGAGGAGCACAAGAGGAATCATGGGGGAATTTTTTCCGTCATGACAATTTACTGAAGAAGAAAAAAGAAAGAAATATTGGACAAAATCTTTCTCTGCAATATCTGCCTAAAAGCAGGTCTCGCCTCCCCTTCATGCAGTTTGGACAGGATTCATTAGGTCATTTCACGACCTTCCAGTGCCGCCCATATCTCAGTTTCAGCGTTGATAAAGAGCAACTTGGAACAAATAGGATTTTTTTGCGGCACACGGTCCCCTGATGAAACGCATTTGTTTCACCCGGCCTCTATCTATTCCTCCAGAGATGGAGAGAAGGAGAGAGAGGGGGGGATATTCTAGGTGTTATCCCTGTGTCACAGTGCCAGTGCTCATTCTGGGAAATTTAATTATCGCCGCCAACAGTCTGAGGATCCGCGGCCACACGAACTATGTATGTCACAAACACCGGCTAATGCAACACTACTCGCCCTCCCCCTCCCAGAGTCTGTGGGGTCTACTTCCATCATTAAAACACACCACGACAACAACGCTGTGTGTGATTTAAACGGCTCCTGCTTGTAAGGATCCACCGTTTTATTTGATAAGTGCATAATCACATTAGCAAAAATCTGCAAAAGCATTTGCCACAGTCTGAAGACATAAGCAGCGGGAAATATTGTGTCACAATCTCTTATAAAAATGATATTTTCTCTTACTGTAAATGGAGAACTGGTACAAACCTCCTCAAACAGTTGTTACAAAAAGTTTATTTAAACTTGAATTTTGTAACCCTAGCAACCACATAACAACAGCCTAGAAACCAGACAGAACACCATAATAACCAGATAGCAACACCCTAGCAACCACCCAGAACACCCTAGCACTGGGGTGGCAAGTTCCTAAAAAAAAATAAAAGTAACTGTTTGATAAGCTTAAATTAGAATATTTTATTATACACTTATTTTGTAGTTATCTTTGCATGCAAGGTAATGGAAATGGGCAAAAATATTTGGAATGACATGAAATTCAAAATGCATACAGCAAGTGAACCACATTATAGACTCAAAGAAAAAGAAAATACAGTTTAAATATAATCGTAAACTTAAATCTTAAAACTTAAGTTAAAATGATTCATTAAAACTAAAACTCCAAACATTTCGAAAATCTTACATTAATGAGTATTTAATGAAATTACATTTAAATAATTAAAGTCAAATAAATAAAATAAATTCTGTGGAAGAATCTTGAGTTCATTTGGGAAAGTTTGTGCATATTGCTCTCAGATTCTTCTTAAATGAATCAAGTGTTAATTAATTTTGTTTAGCCGTCATTACTATCACAGTGCTGTATCCCAGTTCTGGGATTCAAAGAAGCCTTTCAAACCACAAACACATCGATGAAGCCCGGTCCCACGTAAAGCACACATTAGCGGGCCTGCGTGAGCGTGATCCCCACGGACGGAGCCCAGCCACAGACCACTGTTATTAATGAATTGTCTGGCGAGGTAATGAGCTCTGAACCTGGAATCCTTGCTGAGCTGCTGAAGAGATGTGAAATATGTGCTGGCTGAAGTAAAGTGACTGTCAGCAATACTGCAGGACACTGAGCAGAACGACCTCTCTATACACTCTCACAAACGTATTCTCTTTAACCTGGCCTGATTTGTTTCGGGTACAGTGGCAATTTATCTACGTCTTTAGATATGGACAGACAGCACTTGTATGTGTGTACCATGTTTGTATGGTCAGCAAGAAAAAAGATTGAAATATCTGATAAAACTTCTCCTTTTCCAAGTTTCTTTCTGTCCCTTTTCCTAGTGACAATGAATTGATAATTAAATGTACTATATTTTATTTAAATGTAAATATATTTTAGTGCAATAATAATAATATAGTAATTAATAATTGTAATAAAATTTAATTAATTAAATGTACTATATTTAAATATTACATTTCAATATATTTAAATATAATAATTTTACTTCAAATTAATTGTAATTGTAATTGTAATAAAACATTTTAATGTATTTAAATGTAATAGTACATTTAATTTTAATAATATAATGAAATATTGAAAATTATGTAAATTATATTTAAATATAATTATATATTTATAGTTTATACAAGCACTGTCCCAAGTTGCTACACCGGCTTTGGAGGATCCTAAAGGTCATCTGGAGAAGAGGGAAAGCAGCGCAGCAGTGGCGGTTTGCTGAGGGTGTGTGGATCCCTAAAGAGGAGGATGCCAAAGAGATCAGCCAATTCAGAATCATCTCACTACTCAGTGTTGAGGGGAAGATCTTTTTCAGCATTGTGGCTAGAAGGCTGGCTGACTTCTTCCTTAAGAACGGGTACATCGACACCTCAGTGCAAAAAGGCGGCATTTCTGGTGTACCGGGATGTTTAGAACACACAGGCGTAGTCACGCAGCTCCTTAGAGAAGCAAGGGAGAACAAGGGAGATCTGGTGGTCCTCTGGTCTGATCTGGCCAATGCCTATGGCTCTATGCCCCATAAGTTTGTGTGGGAAACACTGGAGAGGCACCATGTTCCAGCTACAGTCAGAGACCTCATTCTGGATTATTTCAGCGAGTTCAGTCTGAGAGTCTCAGCAGGGTCAGCAACATCGGAGTGAAACAGATTGAAGGTTGGAATTATCACAGGCTGCACCATCTCCGTGATCCTGTTCGCACTAGCAATGAACATGTTGGTAAAATCTGCTGAACCAGAGTGTAGAGGCCCCAAGGTCCGAGATCCGCCAACCACCAATCCATGCATTCATGGACGACCTGACAGTAACCACCGAGTCAGAGCCAGATTGATCTTGAGAGGACTAGAGAGGCTGTTGGGATGGGCCAGGATGTCTTTTAAGCCTGCACAGTCAAGATCCTTGGTCCTGAAGAAGGGCAAAGTGGTCAACAAGTTCCGGTTTTCGATCTCAGGAACACCGATGCCTACCATCTCCGAGAAGCCTGTGAAAAGCCTAGGGAGGTACTTTGACAGCAGCCTCAGGGACACAGCTTCAATAAAGAACACCTGTGAAGAGTTGGAGAAATGGCTGAAGAGCGTCGACAAAACAGGCCTACCCGGCAAATTCAAGGCGTGGATTTACCAGCACTGGATTCTGATGAGGGGCCTGTGGTCACTGCTTCTATATGAATTCCCGATTTCCACCATTACAGACCTGGAGAGGAGAGTCAGCCGCTATCTGAGGAGATGGTTGGGTCTACCGCGGAGCTTAAGCAACATCGCACTCTATGGAAACAGCTGCAAACTGACACTACCTCTAAAATCTATCGAGGAGGAGTTTAAGGTTTTGCGTGCAAGAGAGGTGCAGCAGTTCCGGGAATCAACAGGCCCAAAAGTCTCTGGGGCAGGGGTGGTAGTTGAGACTGGCAGGAAGTGGAGAGCAGAGGTGGCAGTGGAGCAGGCAGAGTCCCGTTTGCGCCATGGAGTCCTAGTGGGAACTGTGGCCAGAGGAAGGGCTGGACTAGGAGCCGTTGCAGCCCCCCATTATGACAAAGCGCAGGGGAAGGAGCGGCGGCAACTGGTTCAGAAGGAAGTCAGAGCAGCTGTGGAGGAGGAGAGGACCAGCAGAGCGGTGGGGATGAGACAGCAAGGTGCATGGACTAGATGGGAGCAAGTTGTGGAGAGGAAGATCTCGTGGACTGACCTGTGGAGGGCAGAACCACACCGCATCAAGTTCCTGGTCAAGCCAGGTACAAAGAAAGGAACAGCAGGGCTTCTCCAAACTGCACAGGACTGGCAGCTGTCAGTAGACCTGGGCAAGCAGCTCAAGTTCCCCCAGCATGTAGTCAAGACCTCACTCAGACCTGACATCATCCTGGTATCTGAGGCAACAAAAAACGTTGTCATGCTGGAGCTCACCGTGCCATGGGAGGAGCGAATGGAGGAGGCCTTTGAGTGGAAAAAGGGGAAATATCAGGACTTAGTCAGCGACTGCCACAAACAAGGCTGGAAGGCAAGGTGCTTGCCTGTAGAGGTAGGGTGCAGAGGCTTTGCTGGACAGTCCCTCTGCAGAGCATATACTGCACTCGGCATCACAGGCGAAAGGAGAAGAGCCATCTGTAACAGCACAGAGGCAGCGGAGAAAGCCTCTAGGTGGCTCTGGATTAAGAGAGCGGAACCATGGTTGAGCTGCCAGGGCACAAGCTGAGGCTTGATCAACCTCAGCTGGGTCGCCTGAGTGAGGGTGTCTGATGTTCGAGAGACCCGAAACACTCGATGACCTCAGGATACATCACTGATGATGTGCCCTGGTGCATCAGAAGATGTATCAGTACAAAAAATAGTAAATATATATATATATATACAACCCGAATTCCGGAAAAGTTGGGACGTTTTTTAAATTTTAATAAAATTAAAACTAAAGGAATTTCAAATCACATGAGCCAATATTTTATTCACAATAGAACATAGATAACGTAACAAATGTTTAAACTGAGAAATTTAACACTTTTATCCACTTAATTAGCTCATTTAAAATTTAATGCCTGCTACAGGTCTCAAAAAAGTTGGCACAGGGGCAACAAATGGCTAAAAAAGCAAGCAGTTTTGAAAAGATTCAGCTGGGAGAACATCTAGTGATTAATTAAGTTAATTGATATCAGGTCTGTAACATGATTAGCTATAAAAGCTTTGTCTTAGAGAAGCAGAGTCTCTCAGAAGTAAAGATGGGCAGAGGCTCTCCAATCTGTGGAAGACTGCGTAAAAAAATTGTGGAAAACTTTAAAAACAATGTTCCTCAACGTCAAATTGCAAAGGCTTTGCAAATCTCATCATCTACAGTGCATAACATCATCAAAAGATTCAGAGAAACTGGAGAAATCTCTGTGCGTAAGGGACAAGGCCGGAGACCTTTATTGGATGCCCGTGGTCTTCGGGATCTCAGACGACACTGCATCACTCATCGGCATGATTGTGTCAATGACATTACTAAATGGGCCCAGGAATACTTTCAGAAACCACTGTCGGTAAACACAATCCGCCGTGCCATCAGCAGATGCCAACTAAAGCTCTATCATGCAAAAAGGAAGCCATATGTGAACATGGTCCAGAAGCGCCGTCGTGTCCTGTGGGCCAAGGCTCATTTAAAATGGACTATTTCAAAGTGGAATAGTGTTTTATGGTCAGACGAGTCCAAATTTGACATTCTTGTTGGAAATCACGGACGCCGTGTCATCCGGGCTAAAGAGGAGGGAGACCTTCCAGCATGTTATCAGCGTTCAGTTCAAAAGCCAGCATCTCTGATGGTATGGGGGTGCATAAGTGCATACGGTATGGGCAGCTTGCATGTTTTGGAAGGCTCTGTGAATGCTGAAAGGTATATAAAGGTTTTAGAGCAACATATGCTTCCCTCTAAACAACGTCTATTTCAGGGAAGGCCTTGTTTATTTCAGCAGGATAAAATGCAAAACCACATACTGCAGCTATAACAACAGCATGGCTTCGTCGTAGAAGAGTCCGGGTGCTAACCTGGCCTGCCTGCAGTCCAGATCTTTCACCTATAGAGAACATTTGGCGCATCATTAAACGAAAAATACGTCAAAGACGACCACGAACTCTTCAGCAGCTGGAAATCTATATAAGGCAAGAATGGGACCAAATTCCAACAGCAAAACTCCAGCAACTCATAGCCTCAATGCCCAGACGTCTTCAAACTGTTTTGAAAAGAAAAGGAGATGCTACACCATGGTAAACATGCCCCGTCCCAACTATTTTGAGACCTGTAGCAGAAATCAAAATTGAAATGAGCTCATTTTGTGCATAAAATTGTAAACTTTCTCAGTTTAAACATTTGCTATGTTATCTATGTTCTATTGTGAATAAAATATTGGCTCATGTGATTTGAAAGTCTTTTAGTTTTCATTTTATTAAAATTTATAAAACGTCCCAACTTTTCCGGAATTCAGGTTGTATATATATATACTTAAAACTAGGGATGTCCAGATCCGATCACGTGATCGGAAATCGGGCCCGATCGCGTGGTTTCAGACTCGATCGGAATCGGACGTTACCTCCCGATCAGGACTCGGATATATATACATTCTCATTCATTTTTAACACATCTTTTGTTATACGGTGGCACAGAGTTAGACCCTTTTGACTCCAAACAGAAACAGCAACGCGTGCGGCATGACATCACTTTGTTTTCAAGAGCTGGTGTGAATAAATATAGATTCAAACTCAAAGAGACATGACAGTTTGCGCATGACCTGACATTTCATCCGGACCCAGGATACAGCGAGAGGAACATCACAGAGCGCTAAACTCTCAGGCAGTGTGTTTTTCATTCATACTCGAAGCCGGAGCACGCTCTCGCGCTGATATCAGGATATTCCTAATATGGACAAAAGCGTCCAGCTATGCTGTGGTGCTCACAGGAAAACAGAAACTTATGCAAACACGAAGACATTAATATACGATCACGACAATAAATTGTTCTTCAAGTCATCTCCAGCAGGTGATAAATAAAGTATGAACAATGCAGTGCTGATTGACATAGTATTTATTACAGTATAGAAACTATTCTGCATTGTTATGTGATAAACAGTGTTTGTAGTATATAAACAAATCATTATTATTTGTTATTGTCCAGCATTTATAGATTTCTAAGCCAATTAAAAGCTAGAAATTAGAGAAAAAATAAAGTTGCCTATACTACCAGTCAGAAGTTTTTGAACAGTAAGCTTGTTAAGGTTTTTTTTTTTTTTTTTAAGAAGTCCCTTCTATTCACCAAGCCTGCATTTATTTGATCCAAAGTACAGCAAAACAGTAAGATTTTGAAATATTTTTACTAGCCTATTTAAAATAGCTGTTTTATAGTTGAATATATTTCAAAATGTAATTTATTGAAGATCCTGGATCTGTTTTTTCGCTCTTCTTTATTCTTTTTTTATGTATTATAGAAGTATCGGATCGGGACTCGGTATCGGCAGATACTTAAAATCAAATCACTCTGATCACGACATCCCTACTTAAAACACATTATATCATGCATGCATATATTTATATATATATATATATATATATATATATATATATATATATATATATATATATATATAATTTACATTTATATATATAATTTAAATAATAAAAACTATAAAAAATATATATATAAATTTGATAGGATATGACCCCTTAAAATGTATGCAGTAACTTCTTGTTCGACATTTATACAAATTCACCAATCTAACAAAAAATAAACAGGTTTGAACTAAAGTGGCGAATTGTCTCCATCTAGTTCTTACTTTGTCCTTGTGCCTGGGATCCATCCTTATGCGTCTCATAGCTGAAGCCTCATGGCATCAAACAACATAATTACAAATCAGGCCTCTCCAAACCAATGCCAGAGAGATGACACACAAGCTGATAAAGATGACACAATGACAGGCCACCGGCTGACAGATTGTATACTCTCATGAATATTCACGAAATTAGGGTCAGACACCTCACAGTAATGCTGGGCTTCTCTCTGAAATAAGAAGACACAAACACACACACACAGAAATACATGTAGCAGAAATGACTCGAACCAGACAAATTAAAGAGTCGATCAGGGCTGTGGCTGAAACACGAGCCGAATTCCTCAGTAAGGCAACAGAAAGTCATAAAACATTCTGTGCCACAAGTCCCAAGCAAGATAACCAACCAACCAACGCTTTCACAGAACAGCTTTCAACATTAACACCACTAGAACAATTATTGACAATTTCAATTCGGAGAAGAGATTTGTCAAATTTGTTGTTCGTAATTGATAGGCAACGCCGGACATCACGTGTAAACCCATGAGAGTACTACACAAGATCTTTTGACTTCCCCCACCTAGCAGAACCAGACTGAAATTCCTAAGTGGGAGGGGCCTTTGAACCTCTGGTCTCCACAGAAATCTTTGTCAAGAGAATGGCAAAGAAACTGTCTTTTCTACATATATATATGGACCAAAATGAACTCAAAAAGACTTATAAATGAATATCAGTCCATCGCTTCACTCCATATTCATTTATATGTAACCCACACATTTGACTATCATGTTATAATCACTTATTGTGTATGTCTTTTAATAACTATGGGATAGCTTAAGGATACATATTCATGTCTAGTGTCTATGTAATCGAATCTGCTTGCTTGAAATAGTCCTGACCATCAGTTATTTGTCAAATGTATCATATTTTTGTTATAGGAATCGTGTCCAAAATTAGACCCTGCAAGAGCGGGAAAATTCGGACCACATGCTTGGTAAAATAACATGTGATTTATGATACGCACGAGCCAAGACAATATCTGATTGGTCAAGACAACATTTGAGGTGTTGCCAACAGGCCAGTTTAAATACTTAGGACACCATAAAATCTTGCTTTTAGTTGTTAGCTTTGCTTCTGCTACTAGTCATGCCTGCTTTTAGTTTTAGCTCTGCTTTTGCTATCAGTCATGCCTGCTTTTAGCTTTGCTTCTTAGCTTTAGCTTTTAGCCATGCTGTTTGTCATCACTGTTCTTTGAGCGCTGTTCCAGCGTGCTTCAGCCTGCACACCTGCTGCTACTTAGCCACGATGAGAAGAAACACCACCTAGTCTCGTCAAACTTTATTTCTTTTCTTTTCCGTTTGAGAGTTTCGTGTTCTGAGTTAAGTTTTTTAACGCCGACTGACCTCGACTGCCCGTTCAACTTCAACCAGCCACACAACTCTGCATCTTCAGCCAACGCCCAACCAAGGGCCTTCCCAAGATGTCACTTCAACGACTACTGAACTTCCAGCCAATCAGCGACATCGGGGAACCCCATTTCAACGACAACTTTACACAGGCAATGTACCTTCAGACATTTGTACTGGTGTATCTAATATAATTTTGACCTCATTGAGGAACTCAGTGTGATGGTTAATTGAGTGATTGATGGTTGTTCATGTCTATGCAATTTAACGTATTGCTGTGAACTTGGGATTCCACATTTCCATTCTCTTAAACTCATCTTTCCCTAACTTTCGATCTTCCTGCAACTTGTGTGAATGTGTGCGTGCGTTTATGTGTTAGATTAGTTTATATGTCTTAGATTTATCTAATAAAGTCTTATTCATATTGAAAAGAGAATTATCTTGTGTTTTGTGCTTACAAGTTAATGTCTTAAACTGCCGATCTTGTTACTGTGCTAATTGATAGTGTTTTCACTATACTTTGGATATTAATATCCAGCACAGATTTGATGTTAAACGGCTCGTTCAGTTAATCGCATTGCGTCTCAGTGATCAGCCGTGAAACAGTGATTCTGTTCAAATTCCCTTTAAAATCTTAAATGATTCCCTTTGAGCTAAATTGAACTGTTTCCCTTACACACACATCTCTCTGGAGAGATCAGGAGCGAGGACGGACAAATTGAGAGAACGTCAGTGAAAGTGAGAACCTGGTCGCTCTCTCTCCACGTTTTGACTGATTGTTGTTGTGTAATTTGACAGCTGCAATGAGTTGCAATGACCCTCGTTATGAGTCCATCAAGCGCACGCTTCCAAAAGGAAGTAATGATTACACGTCACAAACACAAACACGGCTGAATGAAATGGCTCTCTCTTCAATCACAACTGCTCAATCATATTACACAAACATGCGCAGAGATTCCAGTCAATGCATTTAAATCACATGCAATTTTATACACACACAGGTAAATGCACTCTTTATAATGCTCCTCCTGCTAAATGTAAAGAGGCGTTTGTGTTATTAAAGCATGTTATTAAAGCAGCTGGTTTGGGAGTGCATGCAGGTTATAATCCAGCGTGCAGCTATAAATAGGTAATTTACCCCAAATTTACAATTCTGACATCATTTTCTCACCCTCATGTCATCAGAACCCTATGAGTTTCTTCTGTGGCAGAGAAATTGAGACTTTGTGAAGAAGCAAGTTTCACTAGAGTGGAAGATTCAGAATTTAGTCTCAAAAGAAATTGTTAAAAGAGTCAATGATTCCCATTTATGTGTGAACTGTTCCTTTAAATTATTTAAATGCAGTGATTAACAAGCCAAGTTTTGTCCTCAAAGAAATATATATATTTAACTAATAATAAATGATGACAGCATTTAACAGTTACAGAAAATGGACACGAAGAAAGCTATACATAGACATCATACATTTAATGCACTAAAACCTGTTTGTTGTGTAGCTGGATTTAGTGCATAAATTACTGGCATATAAGATACCAGAATACCATACAGTTATTGCACATAACAACAATAAAGGCCATCTGACTTTATTTTACAGTCAACATGCACATTTTTTGTATAGCAACAAAATCATTTACAGTTTCCAAAGCAGCAAAAAAATAAGCAGTTTAGAGAAAGAACCATTGATTTAAATCAACATACTTTTGTACTGAAAAAAAATGACATTTCAATTCTTAATTTTGACTTTTTTCACAGTAAAAAAAACTGATGCATAAACTTGTTTTTTGGATTGTATCTATTTATATTTAACTTATTTATATTTAAAAATTTAAGTGAGGAATCCTGCTAGAGTAATATCTAATACACAATATTTGAATTATATCGTAAAGTGAAATTTGGATTATAAAGTAAACACAGTAAAGTTGAATTGATGGAAAACGCATGCACTCCAAAAAAAGGTTAATAATAGGTTTAAAATATTTTATATATATGTATATGTATATATATATATATGTATATATATATATATATATATATATATATATATATATATATATATATATATATATATATATTAGTGCTGAAAAAAGTTTTTGTTTGCATAATGTATGTGTGTTCTGTGTATATTTATTATGTATATATTAATACAGATACATACAGTAAATGTAAGTACATATATACATGTCTATATTTCTATTCATATAATTCATATTATAAATAAATATATTTAATATATAAACATAACATATTTTTCTGAAATATATATGCATACACGTGTGTGTTTATTTATACATAATAAATATACAGAGTACACACAGTTCTCCTCCTACAAATAAGTTGAGTCATCTTAAGCATTTGTATCAACAGGATGCACAGGTCACATCTACTTCATTTTTGTTGGACCTGCATATCAAGTTTTCCCGGTGCAAAAGACTGCTAGTGATAGCATGAGATAATGCTACTGCTGTGCTTGAGTGGTTATGTGGTAAACAGTGTGTGTGTGTGTGTGTGTGTGTGTGTGAGACACGCTGCTGAATACAGATTAGGCACTGATCATTTGCGTGGTGCAGATAAAGCGCCCAGTGACTGTGGCATTTAAGCAGGTCAAGAGCACTGACCTCAGCTGCCTAAGACGAGAGGAGAGCAGAAACACACACACTCACAATCTCTCACACTGCTTCTGTTTCTAACAAACACACACACATTCTCTGTCATCTTGGTTTATTGAGCGTGTTCAGTGTCATGAGTCACTGTAGCCCCTCTAAGAAGTTTCTCTTTCTGTCTCGATCATCAGTACTGTTTGCATAAGAATATTTCACAGATTTGGTCTTTAAAATAATTGCACCAATTAAGAGAAACATTTTTTTTGGAAAGACTAGAAAAACTTAGAATAGGTATGCATATCTGTATCTGTATAAATCATAAATGGAGGATGCTGACAGCTCACAAACAAATGATACAAGTTACTTTTAATTTAATAAATACCATTAGGGAAACAAATATGCATTTCAGAACTCAGCCTTCATCTGTGTCTACCCTAACATAGTCATAACATTATATAATATAGCCATAAAATCATATATCAAAAACCACGACTTACAATTATTTCTTTCTATATATATATAACACTTATGTATAATAATTACAACATTTATATTTTTTTCGAGTATTTATATATTACGTTAATTATATATATACAAAATAAATACATATAATTTATCATTATAATTTAAATATAAATATAATAATAATGCATACAGACATGTATGTAAACTTTAATTTTATATATACACATATATAACATTTCAATAATATTATATGACAATTAATAATATATGTAATTAATTATTATACATAACAAAATAATTGATAAATATGCAGTTATTTGTGTGTATATCATAAATATTAATTATATATATTTTATATAAAATAATTATATATTTTTTATTATTATTTGTGAGTGCATTTTAGTGTTTGTATTTTTACATTAATTATATACTGTATGTGCACAATATATATATAACTATTTTAATAGAGATATTTATATAAACTATCTATCTATCTATCTAGCTATCTATCAAATGGTGTTTCATGTTGACTTATATTACATTGCTGAATATGTGAAGTGACATGACAACTTTTTAACCTGCATCTCTGATTGCTCAAATCTTTTGAGTTATTACGCTTACTTATTGAGTCATAGACTCACTGTTTGCCCACAGCATTTATAAACCCGTCCATGTTCATCATCTCACTTACAGTATGAACAGGAGACGTGGAGCGCTGATCTGACACTACAAACTCCACACACAGCGGAACTCCCCCAGTGAGAGACATTTGAGCTACATCTGGTGGTCTCACGCCTCATTGGCTTGATAGAATACTAATAAAAGCCATATGACAACAGCATACCAAGTATGCAATTAATATTCTAAAATATTCTACCGCGGCATGTGGCGGAGACCTGTTAGAGTCACGTTCTGTGCCGGACTGACAGCTCTGTCTGTGTGGCAGCAAAAAGACGTCCTTATTAACCTTTATTACAGCAGACACAACTAAACACATCCACATACACACACAGAGACACTGAAATATACAGTACATTCACTTACACAAACACATATGCGCTTCAAAGCAGACAAGAATGAGTGCATACAAGTTCGGAAAAGCATTCTACTCAGACTAGCTGATTATTTGTTTACTGAGCATCATATGTCAATTTTTGTGCACTGAACCTTAATTCAACCTTAGTCACATTATAACACTTGGAGGGCAAAACATCTATAGAATTGGAGACCAAGCCTGTCGAATTACTATCTATATCAAGCCACGGATATGTCACCTTTATTTATATAGCGCTTTAAACGAAATACATTGCGTCAAAGCAACTGAACAACATTCATTAGGAAAACAGTGTCAATAATGCAAAAATGATAGTTAAAGGCAGTTCATCATTGAATTCAGTGATGTCATCTCTGTTCAGTTAAATAGTGTCTGTGCATTTATTTGCAATCAAGTCAACGATATCGCTGTAGATGAAGCGTCCCCAACTAAGCAAGCCAGAGGCGACAGCGGCAAGGAACCGAAACTCCATCGGTGACAGAATGGAGAAAAAAACCTTGGGAGAAACCAGGCTCAGTTGGGGGGGCCAGTTCTCCTCTGACCAGACGAAACCAGTAGTTCAATTCCAGGCTGCAGCAAAGTCATATTGTGCAGAAGAATCATCTGTTTCCTGTGGTTATCTAGGTAACCTCTCAGTATTTCAATCACAAAAACAGTGGGATGTTCTACAGCACTTAACCTGAAAAACGTTCTGAAAAACATGTCTAATGTACCAAGACAGTGATAATAAAAGATCAAATGCAATATACAGCTAGCCTACTATATCCACCTTGTTTTTAAAGACATAGTTTTGCTTACAGCAAAGGAAAAGCAGTCTCCTCCTGGTTTATATCAAAATCCATTTCTCTTTGCACATCTTCGTTTTATACTTCTAATTCCTGACTTCTCACAAGAACTGACCTTAGCCTAAGTCTCCTACATCATCCGCTGGAACACTCTCTCATGAACACGAATACAACAGTTAGTTGAAGCTAGATATTATGCTTTTAAATATGCCTATTATTCTTACACAAACACATCGCTTTTCTTCAGAAGGCGTTTATTAACCCCCTGGAGCTATGTGGAGCACTTTTTATGATGGATAGAAGCACTTTTTTGGGCTTCAAAATCTCAACCCCCATTAACTGCCATTATAAAAGTTTGGAAGAGCCAGGATATTTTTAAAATATAACGCTGATGGTACTCGTCTGAAAGAAGAAAGTCATCTACACCTAGGATAGCTTGAGAGTTAGTAATCATGAGGTCATTTTCATTGATTGTACGTTTTACTCAAACCTATTTGTTCACATTAATTCAATATGTTTATATAATAATGCTTAATAGCAGAATATGGTGAAATCTACATTACCCATGATGCCAAGCAGAAAATTCCACCAATAAGAGAGTTGCAGTGCACAAAGCATGCAATTTTTAGCTCCGCCCACTCCCATAAATACTTAAATATTTGTGTGTGTGTGTGTATATATATATATATATATATATATATATTGTACAATAAACCTGACATTTATCGTTTCAATAGACACAACTTCTTACAAATAATTAAATCAAAAACAATTAACAGTTTTATTTTTCGATTGTTTTTAATTGGAATTGCAATCCTTACGGGACTGTAGTTCTTTCCCTCATTAAAACCATTAACAGTCTTACACCTTTGTCTTGTCACTTTGTAATGTTGTGATTCACCTTGTAGCTGCCTGGGTTGGTTCACGGATTATGATGCTTTAACGAAGACACTTTTTAAATTAGTATGGAAAAATGAATAGGAATTTTACCTCAGAAAACAGCACCACTGAAAATGATGGACTGTATAACTGTAGAAAAAACCCTACCTAGATAGCATTTATGGCATCACAGGTAAACTATATTATCCTACCTTCATGTTTTGTCCAATGTTTGAAGGTGGCAATCCCAAAATGCATTATAATAATCCCTGCAAAAAAAAAAAAAAAAGCATAGACAGACATGCAGATTACATTTTCATTGAATACACATGTAATACATTTCATTCATTTGCTAATGGGAAACTACGGAAATCATCTGTTAGCGTATAGCATTTACCATTTGTTAAGTTAAGTGCGCAAACTGACGGACATTTACAGAGTTGCTGCCGGTGTTACGTTCCAAATCAGATATATGTACACGTTAAATTATTCATGCATTATTTCCCCTATGCAAATTTCTAGAGTTATGAGAACAGTATGTGTCTCTTAAAAATCATACATTGTGTCTGAATTTTGTCATACACGTCCTGCAAGTTTCTTTTCAAGCACAATGAGAGCAGGGGCTTCGTGCCTAGAGAGCTGACCTAGATATGAGCCTAATGAATGATTTGGGTGGATTTTTATTTGCATGCTCCCCTATTTTCCATAAAATACATATGCATATGTACACATTTGTCATTAAAGGTGCATTAAGTGCATTTTTGTTTGTTTTGTTAGACAATTAGGCTCAACTAAATATAGCTCGGGTCCTTCCTCCATTGTAAGTCTATGGGATTTTGGCACCTGTTTTGCATCTGCCATCGCTTACTAAAGTAAATGCAGACCTGACCTGAACAAGACACATTAATTAGGGAATATTTCTTTCAAATTATATGTCAGAGTTTACTAAGGGTGTACAGATTTGATCAAATCACTATGAGTATGAGAAATAGTAAAGGCTCATTCAAACCTAGAACAATAAATATAAAGTTTTAACAGGTTAACTGGTCTTAATATATAAGAATAGGATTACAAACATGATTTACCCAACTCTAGATTTTAAAGAGGTCAAGCATTTAAAGCAATGATAAAAGACAACATAACTTCAGTGTGTTTACAAACAGATGTTATTGTGCATTGGTGTGAATGGATGTCAATGCAGTTATCGTTATAGTTATATCTTCATAGTGATCGTTATTGGTGTGAATGTGCATTAATCACTGCTTAAACCAGTTTAGTAGAACAAATGACAAACAGATGTGATAAAACAGATTAGTTCACTTCACCCAAAAATGAATATTATGTTTCCATTTGCTCACCATCAGGTTGAAGTCGATGTTAACTCTTTCCAAACCAGCAGAATTTTCTTTCTATTGTGAAACACAAAGAGAGAAGATTTAAAAATATCTGAAAAATAAAGCAGATGATGAAAAAAGAACCATAAAAGTAAACCAAATGTTGCATTTATTGAGTACCAAGTCTTCTTAAGTCTTATGAGTTTTATGAGGAACATGAGTTTTAAAATCCAAAACTGGTTTTAAAGGAGCATTGCTGGTCTATTAGTTGTTTAGACTGAATGGTTAGCAGTGTAGCCATGATGACCAGCCAAAGTTAGCACAGAAGTGACCAAAACCTCCAGTACTGTATGTTACACATGTAACCAAATGTTCTTTGATTGCTAGAATGTATTTGTGCTGCAATATAGAGTTTGACAAAGTTAATGTTTGACGCACAATTTCAACAGTAACAGACTTTACTGTTGCCTTGAGTCAATATACTATGTATTGTATCTGCAGACATTAATTAAATACTACTAATTAAAAAAATAAATACAAAATAAGATGTATACACATCCAAGATTAGCTTTTGTTTAACTTGCTGAATGCAGAAACACTAAACCATGTGACATAATTCAATCATATCAAAACTTTGCATTACAAGCAAGCATTTCCAGTTTCTTTTTATGCCTTTCTGTGCCGTCTGAATGAATCCTTCAGGTTCTCTTCAGGTGGATCCAGAGGGAAAGGCACGTGGCGTTCTCAGCAAACCCTCAAGCTTTTTGGCCCTGAATTTCCATTATCCGTCCTCGTCCCTTCGGGTGAGCTGGAGCACTATTCCAAAGAGAAGCCATCAATGCTTCAGCTCAAACAGGCATTGTCCGAGTTTGAACAACAGCTGGCATCCGTCATTCCCAGCACACATTACGCATCTAAAGTATTGCTGGATTAAAATAATTTGGCATAATTGAGAGATAACGTGAGGCCATTTGCATTGGTTAGCATTTAAAGAAACACATGAGCACCTGGGGTAAATCTAGCGGTGACCCCTTTTAGTAGCGAGTTAAACCCGATCAAGCGACAGGCTTTTTCCAATGTGCAATGAGCCCATGACAGACCGTCAGTCTCTCTGTCAGTAAAGCTTTCTTATCAGCGGCGGATTCACACACTGTCATGAAATGACATAGAGGTGGGGAGGCAATCATCCATGAGCCACAGGTCTTTGAAAACCGAACATTTACTCTTCAAAATTTCACGGAAAAAAGAGGTTTCATTCAAGTCTCATTCAGCTCAATATCAAACTTAATTTCTACCTTTGAATTATATTAAATATAGTGTCAGCTCAGAAGGCAGACCTACAGAGAGTTCTTTTGTTAATTCATTACTGTTTTAATTAAAACATACATAAGCAATGAAAATGTTCTTAAAAGACTTAAAACTTGTGTAAAGAATTTAATCAATACAGTCGCAGTGTGCTTGGGATTTAACCTTTTTTTATCACTACAAATATTATTGCAATTTAAAAGAACTGGTTTCTGATTGAATATATTTTAAAATATAATTTATTCCTGTGATGCAAAGCTGAATTTTCAGCATCATTACTCCAGTATTCGGTGTCACATGATGCTTCAGAAATCATACAAACATATTGATTTGATGCTCAAGAAAAATGTGTATTATTATACATTTTGAAAACAGTTCAGTTTTCGAAAATGTTTTTTTGTGCTTAATATTTATTTTCTGAATTCTTTCAAAAGAACAGCATTTATTTGAAGTAGACATCTTTTGTGAAACAGAAATATTATTTTTACCTTTACTGTCACTTTTGATCAGTTTAGTGTGTATATGCTGAATAAAATGATTTTATTCTTTATGCATTTTTTTACACATTTAGAGTACTGTTTATTAACAACTGCTATAGAGCTAGCCAGAAAACTAGTAATTTAGCTGATACATGAGTTGACAGACTAGTGCAATCAAACTACATTTCCCATCATTCTCTGTGAGAACAAGAATGACAAAAAAACATTGATTACTCACCAAATGCACATCTTTTGCTCTTCATTATGATGCATTAGTGCAAAAATGCTTCCAGAAGTACATTATAGAGCAAAAACATTTCACTTTAGCAAAAATCATTTGAACGCACATCATGCTGTAATTATGATTTCCAAAGATCTTGAATGCAGCATTAGTCACTTTAGCTGCCAATCAGCCAGTCTAAGTGGGTGGAAGTCTCAGCTTGTATATGGTTATTGTGAATATTTACATACTGGTTCAACTCAGGGAACTGTTTACAACAGGTCTTGGGTGACTTTGAAAACCACAGCGTATTTGAGCAAATGGTGATGGGCTGAAGAGAACTGAATGACCCTTTGTCTATTTTCTCCTGTGTTTTTACTGTCTTTCTAGGTCATCCTCATCTCCAGGACCCATGTGAGTGCTCTCTTATATTATTTATTGCCATTTCTAGAACAACTAAAATATCTCAGCAATAGCGTAACATGTTCATAACATGACACGTCACTAGCACAGGATGACTCATTGTCAAGAAACATCATTCAGAGTTAAAAATAATTCATATTTTTGTTGAGAATAACATGTACTGATAAAAGACGCACAAAAACACCTGGAACATGTATTAGTAAGTAAACAAAGTATATTTTTATTCATGCTTTACTAAGCATCCCTGACAAATGTTATAAAAGGAACTAAATATGTGAATTTATTCATATTTTAAGGAGTGACACTGATGAATCTATACAAACTGGCAGTAAAAAAATGTGTCCAACTTCCTGCAGCACATGTAGGTCAGGTAACCTTCAGAAAGATGGAAACGTATTGCTGCATTGCCTCCTGAGGTCCCACACTGAACCCTGGTCCTGCTACATTTCCCACCCAAACGCGAGGCTCTGAATGGATGATCGGCGCCATTTGTGAAGGTTAGACAAAATGCTCCTTTGAATAATTATGTCACAGCGGACCTGCTCCAGATATTTCCAGCAACAATCCTCTATTGCATGACGAAAAAACAACTGTAATTTTTCAGGTAATTTTCGAATCAGGTCAGCGTGTTTTATCTGTAAAGACATACTGGGGGCTGAAATATCTTCAAAGGTGACATTAAAGGGATAATTTTCTCCAAAATGAAACTTATCTAATCATTTATTTACCCTCCAACCCATATGACTTTCTTCTGTGGAAAAAAAGTGGAGAAAATTAGAAAAATGTTTGCATATCTCTGTTCTATACAATGACAATATATAGTAATCAAGCTCTAAAAATGATTAAAAACACCATTCAAATTTTTCACCAGCTATGCTTCTATTCAAATCTTTAGAATGAATCTATGTAAAAAAAAAAAATGTATATATATATATATATATATATATATATATATATACACACACACACACACACACACACAATATAAACAAACAAAACTAATGTAAAATAAAATGTAAAACTGAATGAATTCAATGTACAATAAAATATAAAATAAAAAAAGAAGATTAAAATATAAAACAATTTGCTAATAACATAAAACAACTTGCATTTTGTGCTCAAGAGAACAAAATCATCACTTCCACAGAATAGAAATGGAACATCATTGTATTTTCATCTATGGTTATACTGTACTAATAATGACTTCTAAATTAAAGTAATTATGCCATTCTTATGCACATTTTGGAAATTATATCCACATCTTGTTTCCATGCAACTTTATTTATTTATTTATTTAATGCCATAACAACCTAGTTGTTCAGAATTTAACTTGGTGAGCTAATAGCAACACACATGCATAAATACATAAATACATGTATGTGCTATCAATTACAGGGAGTGAAATACAAATGGATAAATCCCACAGGAATTAAGAGCATAAACAATCCTACAAGTGCTGTTCAGAAAATGTCTGCCTAAGGTACGTATATGGCCGGGAGTGAGGGACCTTTCAGGACTGAAAGACTTTCTGCATACGTGAGACATAAAGCTCATCAATAGTAGGACGATCAAAACCAAAAATTTTGGAGGCAGCCCATATTATAATAATAATCTAACTTCTCTGCTGAGCTGTGGAGCTAACAAACCACACTGTCAATGAGAAAGTCCGTACGCTTGCAATCATAGCTCTATAAAATTACATACCATCTTTAACTACGCCAAACTTTTTAACCCTTCAAAACCAGAGGTGTCCCACCAGCGGGACACCACCGGCACGAAAAATTGCTAAATCAAATTACTAAGCAACCCCTGAATGGAATAACACAAACTATGTATCATTTTAGAGCTTAGAATCTCAGTTTTTAATGAATGTAATTATTTTAATCAACTCTTAACTAAGGCTGAGCAGTCCCTCTAAACTGAAGTGTACCGCAGGCAGGATCAGAAAGCTCTCTCAGTATCTCGGGTTTGGAATGACATGAGGGTGAGAAATTAATGACAGAATTTTTATTTTTGCGTCAACTATTTCTTTAAATTATGACGGCATTTTAATTTATGGGTGAACTGTCCCTTTAAATGCCCTTTGGAAAACTTTCAGCACCAGACTGTCAGTTTCCCTAAAACTCTTGAAGACCTTGAGGAAGAATGAAGGATGTGCGACGCTCTCCCTTGGCCGTACTTAAGAGGGAGGTGCTGACATTCGTAGAGGACATTAATAAGGATGGACGCGAGCAGGAGAAGGCTCATGTGATGAATGAACGGAGCGCTGAGAGACTTCTGCACATTTAGACTGATGTGGAGCTCTTGATCAATGCTCCTCCTGACAGCAGATACACAATCATCCGTGCCGGACAACCCCATTGTTTAAATGGAGTGACACGTCATTTGCGCTGTGCTAAAGGTTAACGACGTGAGAATCACACACCAAATTATCAATTAATCTCTAAGCACATTTGTTCTCTCACCTGTGTCCTCTCTTTCTTTACATCCTCACCTCTTTCTTCTGGCTCTCCTCCTGCGAGTTTTTTTCATGTTGCGTAATTTGTCGGCTTTATCTTGTTGGAAGGATTGAGCTGGCTTTAGGGAGCATGCTTAGATACTGGCTACATCCATTATCTGTCAGAGGATAACCTGATTCAGAGCAGCTGCTGCCAGACATACAAAGACAGACAGACAGACAGAGATAGAGAGACAAACAGAGAGACAGCCCTTGTTCTGTTTAATTGTCAAGCTGATCAATGAGAGACCATCTCGTAGATTCGCCACGAAAGAACTCTTCAACAAGAGTGACAAAAACAAGGAGATTATGGCAGGTAAAAGATGCTGTGTGAATACATCACACTGATAGAGATGATGGGAAACACATCCCTCCAGAATCATTCATTATCCAAGTGTAAATATAATGAGCAATTACAAAACTGATCTGAGTTCTGATCCTGGATGCTGATGCGGGTCAATACAGAACTCCAGTTATACTAATACACACAATAATGTAACAAACACTGGTTCACTACATACTGTGCATCAAAATTTTAAGTTATTTTTATGCCTTTTAGTCATATAGGACAGAAGAGAGATGGCAGGAAATTACCCAAATTAAATAAACCAAAAGGCTATTGACTTTTATTAGGTTTGATGAACTAACAAAGAAAATACCTTTGTTGCGTCAACAAGTGATGACATTTAACACATCATAACAAGTGACATCTTAACCATGTGGAATTCCACCACTGAATACAAAAAACTAAAAGGTAATTGCAACTGTTTGTCTCACAATTCTGACTTCTGAAAAACTATTTTTCAAAAACTTTATTTTTTTTTGACACTGTAAAGCTGCTTTGACACAATCAGTATTGTATAAAGTGCTATATAAATAAAGGTGATTTGACTTGACTTTTTTTCTCGCAATTGCGTGACTTTTTTTCTCAGTATTTTGATGAGTTTGATTGACAGGCGATCTGACCAATCATAATGCAGAGTCTGCCATTTAGTCTGACAAACAAACCAAACAGTAGAGTCGTTTAACGTCGGCAGACGTGAACTTTAAAAACAGTGTGAATAAATGTTTAAAAAAAGACAAAATTTGAAACCTGAGGCTTTGTTTCATGCCAAAACTAACCTGTTCTGTCTTGTCTGTCGGTTCATTGTCATGTCCTTTTTACACAATGTATTTTGCACTGCAGGAGGGCATGATGTCTGGCGTGAGAGCGCCATGGCTTGTCGGATGTTTGCAACAGTAACTAATGCTCAATTGATAATTATAAAGTCAGAATTACGGGATATAAACTCTATAATAGTTGGTTGAAGGCAGGGGCGATTCTAGGATTTTCATTTTAGGGGGGCTCAGCCCCCAATGAGGGTATGATGTAAAAAAAAAAAAAAATGAGTTTATGCTCTAATGCTCATTATTAACTAGTTTCATTCATTCATCCAGTAACATGCATATGGCACAGTTTTATAATCACTGAGGTACCGAATGTGAGGTACTTAGAGGGGTTCGGGGGCATGCTCCCCCGAGAAAATTTTGATTTCTCTGATCTACATATGTGCATTTTAAGATGTTTTGAAGGCCAAAAAATTGGATGACAATAGCTTTAAAACCATGTGCGGGCAGCTGTTTTTTTTCTCACCTCATCAGCATCACACTCTTTTCTCTTGGTTTTTATCTTGCTTTGTCTTTTCCCTCGTAAAGCTGAGCTTTGACTGATATAGACTTTTTATTTTTGTCTGTCAGTGAAGAAAGTAAACATAGGGTCAACTGATAGGTTGATTTATGAATCATTTTCTCAGACAAAGCTACCAGGAAAGCTAGGTGACTAAGTCCATCAACAATGAAATATAAATTATTTAATTTTTTAAGCTTTTTAGCCTTTGTAATCAACAGTACGGTTGGTTATTCACCAAGTCACCCCGTGAAAATCTATTTAATTTCAAATCATTTAACTAACCAGCTAAACGTGTATTAATGTAACTGTCTATTGGCAATATGATTAATCTGTTCTATATTTATTTCTATTTATTAAAAATAACAACATGAATTATCAATTTGCCACTTCTATAAATCAAGTACTTAAAAGAAAATCACAAATCCCTTTTACTCTTACTCTAATATATGTATATACACTCCTCCTGATTCATTATTAATTAATACAAAACTATATGTATTAATACAAAACAAAAAAACTCCAAAATAATAATGATGTTCTCTCTCTGGGCCATCTAGTGCTTTCAGATAATGTGTGTCTTTAATCATTTCTGTGCATGGCAGCATAATGTAATGCCAAAATACAAAATAATATGTTTTAAAGTTTAAAAAGTAAATAAATAAAATAAATCATGATCGTTTTCTAAAGTATGTTTTCATGGGTGTTAATCGCTTCATTTTTGTAGGATTAAAAAACAACTATCACACAAGGGCTGAAGGTGAACGCAGCGAAACGTATTGGTATTGGATGAGAAACCGAGCCGTCCCGTGTGCTCCCAATGCTCCAGTAACATTACATTATGTAAACTGCAATGCATTTATGACAAAGAACTGCATCGATGCAGATGTAATATCATAGCAATCTATCAATAAATGCACTCACGACACACCTTGTACTCTCAGATGTTCGCTCTGCTCGGCGCCACTGAAGATTGAAAAATGCGCTAACTCCAAGCAGACTCAGATAAGGGGAGGAGCCGAAACTTGACGCAGCTTGCGACCGTTTCAAATGAGTTTTTTTTTAAAGGGGACTGAAGCGATAAAAAATGTATTAATCAAATATTTTTTAGGGGGGCTGGGCAGAAGTCCTGGGCTGGGCTGGGCTGAAGCCCCCCTAAAAAGGGCCTAGTGACGCCCCTGGTTGAAGCTTATGAGTTTGTTTGTTTGAACATCAGGAAGGTAGAACCATGCTCATTACAAGATCTCTCACAAAAACCAACTCCACAAATGAGGCTATAATCATAAATGTTTTGAATAATGAACACCGGTCATCCTCACAGCTAAATAAACATTAAAGTCTTATGTATGACAGAGCAGCTTGTGTCTGCTTTTGAAATGAGAAGACATGAAATCTTGATGTGAGATTACAGAACATGAAAGTGTCAACCCACAGAGAAATCCCATCCTCGCTAATGCTAAACCAACCTTATCAGGGCACCGTTAAACATATCATTATGATTTCAGCCTGGTAGAAACACATTAAACAGAATCTCCAAAGATTTATCATTCAATACAACAGAAACCAGGATGATTTTGCATTTGGAAAGGCCTGCAAGCATGAACGGAAGTATGATAATGAGAGAGTAAAATTGAAACAAAAATGACTATTTAAATAAACCTTCCTGAGATAAATGTTTAAATGCAACACCCATGAGCCTTGTGGCTTTCATTCATCTTCATTTCAGCCCTATCAGTATGTCTGCAAGATAGCAACCACACTTACATGATTAATGTTGTGAACAAACCCCTTTCACTTACATGAAAACACGCTGAAAATGGATCCTACTATGAAAAATGTTTTAAAGACTCCATGTTTTAAAGACATTTTATGTCCCATTGTACACACACAAAGACACACACAAATGTTTAAATGGCTGCTCTCTACAGAAACGCCGTCCTGATACGGTGTATGTGTAAGTGTGCGAGGGTTTGGACAATAACGGGATGTCGTCAGATGAAATAAAAAGGATGAAAGTGGTGATTCATCACCTTGTCAATCTCCACAGCACCTTCCTCTTATACATCACTCTTTCTATCACACACACACTTCAGTCTCTCATGCCGCCTCTGTCACGACCTCCATTAACTTATTCTTACACTCAGATGCACATGTTCAAATGGACTCACCCTAAGGATTAATTAGTCAATTCTTTGACAATACAGTGACTTACAGTAATAATAAAAGACAGTTCTTTTGGAGTAACACTTACATTCAGGGCATTTAGCAGATGAACTTATTAAGAGCAACTAAAAACTAGAAATCTTAATGGAATGTTCACAGGTCTCTGGTGCTCAAGTCTAAGTCAAGGCTCAAATCATGTCAATTCTAAACCAAGTTTAAGTCAAGTTTTGGCTTTTTGTCACCATACAAGACAGTTTTATAAACCTTGTTGTAAGACAAATAAATATTAATTAAAAATAATAAATAAAATAATTATGTTTTTTTTATCAAATAATATATTTTATTAATAGTTATTAATGTAGGTTTATATATGTGACCCTGGAGCACAAAACCAGTCTTAAGTCACTGGGTTATATTTTTAGCAATAGCCAACAATACATTGTATGCGTCAAAATTATTTATTCTTCTTTTATGCCAAAAAACATTAGGATATTATGTAAAGATCATGTTCCATGAAGATATTTCGTAAATTTCTTACCATAAATATATCAAAACTTTTATCAAAAATTTTGATTAGTTACATGCATTGCTAAGAACTTAATTTGGACAACTTTAAAAGCGATTTTCTCAGTATTTGAATGTAGTATTTTTTTTTTTTTTTTGTAGCCTCAGATTCCAGATTTTTAAATAGTTGTATCTCTGCCAGTCCTAAGTGGTCTTATCCTATGTGGGCCTGGATCACATATGCTGCAAGTAAAAGACAAAATAAAATAAAATAAAATTAAAATGAAATAATTCATCGTATGGAGTGTGGATCGTATGGATCTCTTAGAATTAAAAAAAAAAATGCTGCAATAATGTAAAACTTTATTTTTTTTCTTTATTATTTATTTAAGAAAACAAAATATGCTTTCTTAAATAATTAAATAATAATATACCTATTTTATTCATATGTATTTATAATGTAGTTTTCTGTACATTGTAAGTTAGTTTTATAAATCCTTTTGCAGAACAATAAATAGATAAATATGAAAAAATATTATAATTTTATGGATGTCTTAAAAAAACTGCTGGATTAGTGGAATTCACAAACAAACTTTGAAAACAAAAATTATTAGTTGAAAAAAGAGTGACAACTTGCATAAGAGACTTCCTTTTATCTAAACAGGTCCATGAAATTCAGAGAAAATGTTTCTCTTTGTCCTTCTGAGTCTCAAGGTCAATTTAAGCATACACTGAGCAGGCTATTTATAAAAATTACAAATGAAATGTTTTTTTCATAATTTGGAAGCAGTCCAGAAGGACTGTGAATTTTCTATAAGCATTCCAATATAACAAAAGTACATTATTCAAATACATCAAGCAAGGCTCTGATAAAGATCACTCACTAGAAAAATCCTGTAGTAATTTCAGTTTATCCAGTTGCATCTCGTTTAGTTCTAAGAGGATTTATTTATCTGATCCCGTCAGGACTGATTCCAAATGATGTCGGAATTCCAATCGGAATGATTACACATTCATTCGAATCTTAACCATAGATTAGAGCCTCATTTGAGCTCCTCAATCACCTCTTGTGAGGTTTGAACCTACAGTCTTTCAGTTGTCATCCCAGATCTCTAACCAACTCTCTCCGTCTTTCATCTTTCAGTCTTTGCCTGCCTCTGAAGTTGGAGTGGACTCCGTGGTGTGTTAGCACTGTGATTTTATGCTCCTTTGAGGTTTCTGAGCTGTGCAATCTGCCTCCTGGAGGGAGTCCGATCCTCTGCCGGCTGGATCGCATTTTGATCATTAAGATCAGAATTAGCCTGACTTTCACACTTCAACCGTGTTAAGCCGTTTAGAAAGGCAGAAACACTGGGATGTGCCACGACTACTGATGCCCCCCAAAACCACCCATTTCCGCATTCATTAAGAGCCACTTTCACGCCTTAATTTGCACAAATCAAACAAAATAGGGAACCGCGTTGCTTATTAGACTTGTGTTCTTTATCCGCCATGTGCTGGCCTTTCATTTGACCACTGCAAGTCCAATCAGAAGCACATTCTGCGCTCACGTTTCAATCAAAGACAGCGGATTAACCGGTTTGAGGTCCTCCACAGGTAATTAAGCCAATTCTACCTGTCTGTATCTCCCCGTAGATTATCAAGAATTGTGCTAAAATTAAAACTGATTCTATTATCACCTTTACTGCCTCAAATAAACTACAGACCAGTCCTTAATCCTGATGGATAAAATAATTACACCCTGAGAGTACAGGTCAGGATTAGCATGATGGGCACACTGGCTGGAAGACTTCATCTGCCGTGGAACTGAACAACAATTAATAAATCTTCAAGTAATGTGCTGTTGATTACTAATGTCATCTTGACCTGAAAGTATTGGCAGTGCTCACTTGAAAGATTAGGAATGAAATGTCTACTTCCTGTGTTAGGTCGCCCCCTAGAGGCAGCACTTCATATCACTGGCCTTGAAACCTGAACAACTGAAGCATAAAGGCCTAAATGATTTGATATTTTAAAAGTATGTTATATATTTACTTAATATATTTAAAATTAAGTCGATATAGCCGACATACAGCGCCGCTGCGCTTCGGGCATCCCGTGTTTGAATCCCAACTTGAGGACCTTTCCCAAATCCGTCCTCTTCTCTCTCTCCCACTTCACTTCCTGTCATGTCTGATCTGTCCTATATCACAATAAAGGCAAAAATGCCAAAAAATTAAATAAAATGTAATTTGTCTGCCTTAATACCTATCTTTGAACTTTAAAAAAACCATTTACTTAACCTATCATTGTGTAGTCCAGTAAAAAATACAATAAAATAAGCTTATTCAAAATATAAATATTATAAAAAAAATTACAAATATATAATAAAATAGAATATATATATATATATATATATATATATATATATATATATATATATATATATATATATATATATATATATATATATAATAAAAAAATAACAATGAGAATATAAAAAAAACAATAATAATAATATTTTATAATAGCATTTACCATTGCTATTCAGCAAGCTAGGAGACCATTTTTAGGCTTTTAAAACCAATTTACTCACCTTATCGTTGTGTAGAAAGGCAGAATGACTTTCTTTCTGAAGCGGACTGTAATAAATCACTCTTATCTGTGTATTTACTGGAAGTGGCTGTGGCAGAGAGGTTGGGCTGGTCGGGTAACCATGGCACAGTTGAGATTGTACCCCTGGAGTCCAGAGAACTCTAGAGAGAACAGGCTGTGCTTTTATTTGTGGATATTGCTGCTGCTAACCTCATCCGTGCTTGTATCTCAGACACATATCAGCTCAGGACAAGGGCACTCGGTTTGAGAGAGCCTGTTTCATAGACCTAAAGGACACAAAAAGCAGAGATTCAGTGATAGTGGGTAAGTAAATGTTTTCTTTTGCTTCTTTTTTTTAGCATTCAGACACCAACCAAACTCACAGCATTAAAGTATTTGATAGATTTACAGTTTTTAAAGTCAAATTGCCTCAGGAAAGTGAAGTCGGTTATGCGGTTTGACTTCTTGTCATGTAATGCAGTGACATTCAGACAATTTTAAGCACAAAATTCCTTTTAATGCCCAATATATGCTTGTGTGTATTTGAACAATCACTCATTTGTGTCTCATTATCTTCTCTGTAGGAGCTTCCCACATCATGGATGGATGGAAAACCACAGGGAAGACATTCATGCCACAGCTGGTGGTGAAGATTGTTGGTGGGAAACAAATTAAGCATTTTACTAATCAGACAAAAAGGTAAAAAACAAAGAATAATAAAAATAAAAATATAAAATGATTAAAAATGTATATATATATATATATATATATATATATATATATATATATATATATATATATATATATATATATATATATATATATATATATATATAATAAAGTATTTATTTATTATTGTCCACAGCACAAATGGTGCAGGATAAATTAAACATAAAGTAAAATGAAATTAAATGTCGTTTAACACTGTTATGATATTTACCATTACACATTTAATATTACCAATGAAAAAAATATACAAATACATTTAATATAATATAATATATAGGCCTACAGATCATCTTAAGGTAACAAACTGCTCCAAGCATAGACAAAGTCCACCTAACAGAGTCACAGATGGAGATTCAAGCAGAAAATCACCTTCTCATGACCTGGAGCCTCTGAGACCAGTTGAGCAAACAGAAAACCTTTTAGATGTCCTCAGACAGGTAATAAAAAATCAACTACATCAAAACCTACACTGACAATGCAATATTCAACTCACAAACTCTGTAATTTTGCTAGACTTAACCATTGTTTACCACTGTGTGGCTGTCATTGACCAGTTTAGAGGTCTTTAGATGTCAAATGGTTGCACTGTCCATGGTACTGAAACCTAGTATTTACTAATCAAAATACCAGCGCTGTTTAGGGTTCTGAAATCCACTTCCCATTCTTTACTAGAAGGAAAAAATGTGCCTTATAATCTGGAGCTTGTGCTGAAGATAGCTGGATGCTAATGGTTTGGTAATGATCCAGGTTCCTGACAGACGGTGTGTGACGGCACCATGTGGAGATCGATCACGATCCTACATACATCTGAAGTCTACAACCAACATGGGTTACACAAAACAACTCATGCAAGATCCTCATATTACGGAAGCACAGGTAAGACATAATGTGCATGCTGTCTTTAATCAAATCGAACAAATACAACTGTTCAATAGTTTGAGGTCAGAAATTTTTCATGTTTTTAAAAGAAGTCTCATTAAGGCTGCATATATTTGCTTGAACATACAGTTAAAAAAAACTTAAAATTGTGAAATGTTTCTACAATTTAAATAAATGTTTTCTATGAATATGTTGTTAAAATGTAATTTATTATTGCCAATGCTGAAAACAGTTGTGCTGCTTCATATTTTTGCAGAAACTGTGATACCTTTTATAGAATTATTTGATGAAAAGAAATAATAAATATTCTATAAAATAAATGATTAATTTGACATTATAAATGTCTTTTTTACTGGAATAAAATTACTAATTTACTTTTAAAAAATCTTACTGACCACAAACTTTTGATAGTGTATGCTGAATTAAAAATAAAATCTTTAAAATCAAATCTTACTCAATATGTCCAGACAGAGGAGCCAGTTAAATTGAGTCCAGAGTTCTGCCTGCTCTCATCCGTCTCAGAGGAACTGCAGGATCTGGAACCACCAACATTCCAGATCATCGAGGAGGAAGTGACATCACTCGATCCGTCCCGATCAGGAACCATCCATCAGTCAGAACTCACATGTCTCTTCCTCAGACTGCAGCTCCCTCTGAAGCTCACTACACTGGGCTGTATGTTCCACTCCTTCAGTAACACCAGCGACCCGGAGCAGGTACTGGAGATCACTCATCAAGCAGAACCTCTGGGAATCACAGCAAATAATATCATTTGTGTCAGTATTCAATTTCAGTTGCATATGCATTCGTCAAAAATGAAACCCAATGATTAAATCAGAAATCTTAACTTGAATACTGAATTAATTATTCTAGTTTCATATTACACTACACAACACTGACTGTTTTCATTATTAACCTCTTTGTTTGTTTGTCGTGGGGACATCGTTTTATGGTACTGAAAATAGATTTAAATGTATTTCTGCAAAATAACTGTTTTCTTTTCTCTTTTGATTTTGAAACGAAAAGTAAAAATGTTGTAAAAAATATTTTGTAAAAACGATTTATTATAAACGTTTTTTCATAATAAACTATTATAAACAAAATGTACATTTAAAATATAAAGTAAAAAATTGTTTGAATTTCTTCTGCAAAGATTTGATTACTTTTGTCTTTATATTCTAAGATGAAAGAAGAGTTATGTGTATGTTTTTCTGGAATTTACCGGTTTTCAAATTTGGTAAAAAAAAAAAAAGATTTTTATAGGAGATTTTTCATTAAAGTTTGTAATTTTTTATGTGAAGTGATTTTGTTATGTGCATTTTACTCACCATGCTGCTTTGCAGGTGCACTATCAAGACTTGCTGCAGTTCATAGAGAAAGCTGTACAAGAAGACAAACAGCAAGGTGTTGAGGTCTGTCAGTAACTGCCCAAAATATTATCATTTTATACTGTCAGCAGCTTTCTGAAATAAAATAAAATAACACATTTTGATGGATGTTTTTAAATATGGTTTGATGGATGTTTTTAAGGCAGAGATCTGGGATGTGTCAGTGGCCAGTACTGACCTGGAATCAGTGAGTGACAGAAGCGATGTCAGTGCAGAACAAAAAGAAACATGGCTTCAGAGGTTCCAGAAGATGGAGATGGCCTTAAAAATGTGTGACATCCAAAACACAGGTATAAAACCCATCACACAAATACAGTTTATCTGAAGCACATTTTAAAGTGATTTAAAGCACTGTGACTCAGAAAATGTTAGACTAAAGTCATTAATCTGATCTTGTATGATGAAATGATGTTTTCAGGTTACTTGGACAGAGACCAAGCCAAACGCCTGCTACAGAACTACAGCCTCATCTTTGATCTGAATCTGAGTTCTCTGAAGGTCAGCGAGGTCACGCGTAACACTCAGAGAGAGGGCAAAGTTCACCTCGCATCAGCTCTGCAGAAACTGAAGGAACTACACACTGCTTAACCTTTCCTTAAACACAAGCAAATGCTAAAGAATTGCAATCATCTTTAATAAACGCTCTGCCTGGAAATTTGGACAAAAACAAAAAAAAATAAGTAAATTTTTTCAACACTGAAAACTGAGTGAATCTCATATAAACAGGTCATTATTTCCCAAAAAATCTAAAAAAAAAAAAAAAAAAGAGAGAGAGAGAGAGAGAGAGAGAGAGAGAGATTCTATTTTGTAAAAAATAAAAGAAAATTAATCCTAAAAGAATCATATCCTAAATATAAGGTCCTAAGAATAATCATAATTTTCTTTAAGCAAAATATTATTTCTTATTTTTCTTTTGATCTTGGGGTTAAATGAACCTGGAAATTTCTTATCAGGTTTAATGACATTAACTTCCCTTCACTCTCTGCAGTTTAATTAGTCAATAATCAACTGCATTTTATCAAAATGTAGGTTTGGTGCTCCAATCAGTGCTAATAGTCGTTACTAGTCTTAAATTATAATATTCAAGTAATAATGTGGTGCAAAAACAGGAAAAAATCAGTGCATACTGCTTCTGTACATACATCGGATGTGCTCTAAAGTATACTGCACTACTTTTACAATGTTAAAATTAGACACCTAACCTGCGTCCTAATGTGAATACTATCCACCCTATCTGTCCTAAATATTATTGAAAATCACTTATATCACATATAATTTAGGATGGATAGAATGCACATTGGGACGCATGTTACAGGAAATACTTATCATATGCAATACTGTAAACTAGCACAAGAGGGCGTTTTACCTGTAACACAAATTCTTACATATTCTTATATTCTTACAAGCCAGTTTCTTTAAATGTAGCTTATATGAAGACGGAAAAATGAAAAATAAAATCATACACCTCCCCCCTTTATCTGACTGTTCGTTTAAGCATTATGTATGCAGGGTTGCCAACTCTCACGCATTTGGCGTCAGACACGCTTCCAGGCTCTGTCTCGCGCTCTCACGCTGCCCGCGTAAATCTCATTGCTTCGTTTTTTATCCAAAGCACTCTCCAAACAAACCAGCGTTGACAATACCTTTGAAGGGGTATAAGTTGAATAGACTACAGCTTCATCATACAGGAATTACTTGCAGCAATTTTTGGTAGCTAAACATTACAGCATATTATGCATTGATTATTAAGTCGATGGCATTTACAGTAGCTATCATTTTATTCTGGAGAGTGATGGAGAGGCAACATTAATATGGTTTCCTTAAACCTCAGGTATTGCTTACTTATAATGTGACCATAAAGCTTAACTATTTTTTTAGTAAAATAATATTAATTTAATATTTTAAAGAGATCTTAAATACTATTTGTGCAATTATGATGTTTTTCTAATAGCGTATGTATATAACAATTAGTGTAGAATGTAAGGTTAAAATAGGAAGGTTTTAAATTCCTATGCAAATTAGAGTCATTTTGTGGTCAGGTAAAACAAATAATTTTCATTTGTAATGCCATGATTTAGTCACTACCTGTATGGCTCTTTACTAAATATATCTAGAAAACTGCAGGTCATACTTGCTTAATTTTTTTTACAGTTCTTAATTTCAATACATATTTAGACACATTTAAACACTGGAGTTTTAAATAACTTAAGCCTACATCCTTTTTAATAATGATTGTATAATTACACACAATGAATGTAAGCAAATACTGAGTTTAAACCAAGTAACTGATATTGAATCAAAATCGAACCCATACACCCCTCCCCTCCTGAGTGAAGGCAATGGTCCATACCTCTGTGGCAATGCCCAGACAACCACCCTAACATTGCGTACATTTGTGAAAATGTAAAAAATCTAATTATGATTTTTAATTCTGAACTATTAACTTCAATAGTTTGGCAAACTATGAAACTGACACTTAATTTGGGGAAGAAATTCGTATTTTAATTTCACAAATTAATTTGCCTTAAACTTTTTTTTATACATTGAACAACCACATTAAGACTAAACAAAACAAAATTCACAGAATAAACAAAGTTTAAAGGTTGTGTTCTTAGCAATCCCTCAACACCTAAAAACTCCCAAACATATTCAAATGAAGGTCAATTAACACCTACTTAAAATAGCCTATATTCGTGAAAAAGTGACAGACTGAGAAAAGGAAGTTTTACATCCTATTTAATTTGCTAGTAGTCTAGTGATTAGTGTAGTGAAGTTCTCTCACAAACTGTAAAGCAGATGTATTTTTTATTCTGGTGTTTTTGCAGAATTTGTCATATAACTTTTGCATACTTGTCAATTATTGCACTTTGAACACACAGGCCTACAGACCTTTATACAACAAGCCCCCAAGACTGAACAGTGTCTTGGAAAAATAAAAGCTTTTTTTTTTTTTTCAAAACTGACGTGGAAAATGTGACGTCCATATTCTCTGAACCGTTCCTCTTGGGACTGAAGGGTTTTTCACTAGAACTTTTAATTACAGTATGTCATGCCTAAATCATTCTCAGACAGAATACCTTGTGAGGAAGTGAGAGACAGTCAGCTTTATGTTTTAAAAATCTAAGTCTGAAGTTCCTGAATCCAGATGTCATTGTGTTGGAATCTGGCCAATTTATTCCCTTCCACGGTATGTCCCTAGAAGTACTCATGCATGTATATTCCAAAACAACTTCCTTGTAACGTGGGGATTTCCTCATGCTGTCTGTTGAATGCAGACCTGGGTTTTTTTTTCTTTTCATAGGGGAGAGCCCTTTAGCAAGGGTGGGATTCACCTGCGGCTGTAAAACTCTCAAGTTACATTCTGTTTTGCCCTTCTGTTCTCACAGTGGCCAAATGTGTGAACTGTGTAAAATCATGCTGCCATTGTATCAACATTATTTTTTCATGAGCTGTGTTTTGCTATCACTTTTTTATCTATTCTATAGGCTATAGTTTTATATTATTTATCAATAGGACTATATCAGTGTATAGTATTAGTGAATATACTATTGTAGTATTTATTTATATATACTTTTTATTGTATTATTTCAGCTTCATTTCAAATAATTAAACATTTAATTAAATTAATAACAACACTGCTCTATATAATACTTCATATTATTTATATTTTTTATAAAGGTGCATCTCAAATTAGAATATCGTGGAAAAGTATTTCAGTAATTCAACTCAAATTGTGAAACTTGTGTATTAAATAAATTCAGTGTACACAGAATGAAGTAGTTTAATTCTTTGGTTCTTGTAACAGTGATGATTTTGGCTTGCATTTAACAAAAACCCACCAGTTCACTATCTCAACAAATTAGAATACTTCATAAGAGCATTAAAAAAATTTTTAGTGAATTGTTGGCCTTCTGGAAAGAATGTTCATTTACTGTACATGTACTCAGTATTTGGTGGGGGCTCCTTTTGCTTTAATTACTGCCTCAATTTGGCGTGGCATGGAGGTGATCAGTTTGTGGCACTGCTGAGGTGGTATGGAAGCCCAGGTTTCTTTGACAGTGGACTTCAGCTCATCTGCATTTTTTTGGTCTCTTGTTTCTCATTTTCCTCTTTACAATACCTCATAAACTCTCTCTGGGGTTCAGGGCTGGTGAGTTTGCTGGCCAGTCAAGCACACCAACACCAATGAAATTTAACCAACTTTTGGTGCTTTTAGCAGTGTGGGCAGGTGCCAAATCCTGATGGAAAAATTAATACAGCATCTTCAAAAAGCTAGTCAGCAGAGGGCAAATTTCTTGGTAAACGGGTACAGTGACTGGTTTTCAAAAAAAACAATGGACCAGCACCAGCAGATGACATTGCACCCCAAATCATCACAGACTGTCGAAACTTAACACTGGACTTCAAGCAACTTGTGCTATGAGCTTCTCCACCCTTCCTCCAGACTCTAGGACCTTGGTTTTCAAATGAAATACAAAATTTGATCTCATCTGAAAAGAGGACTTTGGACCACTGGGCAACAGTCCAGTTCTTGTTCTCCTCAGCCCAGGTAAGACGCCTCTGATGTTGTCTGTGGTTCAGGAGTGGCTTAACAAGAGGATTACAACAACTCTAGCCAAATTCCTTGACACGTCTGTATCCCTTGACTCCAGCCTCAGTACATTCCTTGTGAAGTTCAATCAAATTCTTGAATCGATTTTGCTTGACAATCCTCATAAAGCTGCAGTTCTCTCGGTTGATTGTGCTTTTTCTTCAACACTTTTTCCTCCCACTCAACTTTCTGTTAACATGCTTGGATACAGCACTCCGTGAACAGCAAGATTCTTTTGTAATGAATGTTTGTGGCTTACCCTCCTTGTGAAGGGTGTCAATGATTGTCTTCTGGACAGCTGTCAGATCAGCAGTCTTACCCATTATTGTGTTGCCTCAACCAAACTGAGAGACCATTTTGAAGGCTCAGGAAACCTTTGCAGGTGTTTTGAGTTGATTAGCTGATTGGCATGTCACCATATTCTAATTTTCTTAAGATAGTGAATTGGTGGGTTTTGTTAAATGTGAGCTAAAATCATCACAATTAAAATAATTAAAGACTTATACTTCAGTCTGTTCACATTAAATTTATTTAATACACAAGTTTTACAATTTGAGTTGAATTACTGAAATAAATGAACTTTTCTAATTTATGGAGATGCACCTGTATACTGCAGTTCACATTTACCCCAAAATTAATCGTCTCTTATTATAACACATCAATTTATTGATTTATTTAATTTAATTGTGTGTTCGAAAGCACTGCAAACATCACTGCACTGCTACCAACACTAAATGTTTACATTCCCTCCAAAATGCAAAAGTAAAAAGTACAAAATGCAATGGCAGGCCTTAGTGCTCAGAATCTTTCTGCTTTAGTCACACAGTGTAGTCCATTCAGTAGATAAACTAGGATTTTCTGTTTTGCTAATGATGCTAAAGTGACATTTAATCCGTCAAGTACGTAAGTAAATAAATGTCACTTGCAAATAAGAGGTAAACGTTTCGTCACTGCTGACATCACTCAATACGGTTTGTGTTCTGAAAGAAGTGAAAGTCGAGCTGGGAAGTTCTGCCTGGTTGAGTCACGTTGTCATGGAATTAGACTGAGAGACAAACCAATTCCATGTTATTATCTGGGTTTTTTCTCAAATTCATAAAATGATGATTTATATATTAGATTAGGTTATATTAATTCAAATTATATTAATTATTATTTTACGCAACTTTTAAAAAATGCGAAAAGTGAAATAATTCTTAAAAGTGTAATACTTTTCCAGTTTTATCATGAATTAGCCTATAAATATCATTAATAATCCGTCTTTAGAGTTTCTACTCTCTCTTCTTGGAAATGGGAAACGGTCACGTCACGTCATTGTAGGCGTGTCTGCGGGAAAAGAAATTTCCCCATTGTTCGCTTCGCGCCTGTCAAGCGTTTAAGACCTCTAGCAGACGGTTTAGTTTCTTATGTGTTTGTGATACATCAACAGCTGGTTACAAGGATCGGTTATTACAGATATAAACATGAGGACAGCTTTCATTCCTTGGGTGTTGGTGAGTGATGTACTTTACGCTTGAGTAACGCTTTGTGCGTGCATGTTAACTAGGCTACACGTTAAAATTAACGGTGGTTATTATTGAACTTGCTAATATCCAGTTTAACAATGAATCAGTTTCTATTTTTCATGTGCAGCATTTAGAACGCTTAGATTGTCGTTGTTATTAAAACAGTGACTCGTGTGTTAGCGTTACTTTCACTTTTGAGTTGAATACTGGTCTTGGAGAAGCATTTAAAGTGTCTGTGTCTAATACACATATAAAAACATTTGCATCGTCTGGTTGTTTAATAGTCATTTAATGCACTATTGTAAGGTCCCAGCCTTCTGTATTGAAAAGCGGTCATTCCGGGGATCTTCGGGACTTTCCGCATTGTTTTTGTAACGTTAATAAAGTCGTTTCGGTTTCAAGTTTGCCCAGTGTTTCTGTTTGGAGGTCTGAGGGACCGCATGCCCACTTAAATAACTCAAAAACATGCTTACATGTAAATATAGTGTTGATCATAATGCTTGTAATTTTTCGTTAGGGCAATTACAAAAAAACAAGTTGACAAAAAGATTGAATCTAAGATCTGGTGATAATATAGCATACTTAAAGATTAACAAGCAATTTTGTACCAGGAACACCAACTAGGTGAAGGATTTTCAGCACAACACAAGGGTTAATATTCTTCATAATGTTCTTTATGTATTTACCTTTGACAGGTCACATTGGTGTACCTTGTGTGGTGTTGTGAGAAGGAAACACATTATATGAAGGATGATAAATGCTGTAAGATGTGTGGACCAGGTATGTTGACGAACTGTGTAGCGTGTCAGTAAACTGATATAGTCTAGATAGAGGAAGTATCAGCATGTAGCCTCTACTTCCTTGTTTTCTATAAAAATACACATGAATAGTCTACAGTACCATATTGTTTTTATTGCCTTAAATTGCCTTAGTTTTAATAGTTTATATTGTTTTACATTAAAAAAAAAACAATAGCATCATGTTTTGCTTACTCGTAGCCCTAATATATGAATCTCTTAGTCTAATCAGAGCGGGTAGTTACTGTGATTGTGTTACAGGTAAGAGGATGTTGGTGAATGATAACTGCGAGGACCCAAGCTGTCAGGACTGCCAAGACGGAGAGTATCAGAGTGGCTACACAAGTGAAACCAGATGTGAGCGCCAGCCCAGCTGTGACCCTAGTGAGTGTCCACAAGTTTAACTTTTTATTTTTTTTTATTAATGTATCTATATTATTAGACAGTTGCACCTATTTTAGCATGCTAGCAATATCTATAAATATTAATAATTAATTGTTTAAAGAACTATTAATCTTAGTATAAATCTTTAGTATAAATTAATCAGCATTTTTAGATTATAAATAAAAGCAGCTACCAAGTGAATAAATGTAATTGGAAAGTCTCCGTGAAGTTACTCTTTATTTATTTTTTTCGCTTGATTTTCTTTTTTATTTTAATTTTTATTCAATTTTCAGATTTGCATTTTCTGCCACAAATTGAACCCAGCAAGACCAAGCTAAGCAAATGTCAGTGTAAAGATGGATACTACTGTACACAATTTGATGACTGCGAAACATGTACAAAACATACAGTTTGCAAGCCAGGACAGAGAGTTTTCAAAAAAGGTTTGTTCTGTCAGATTTGTATGTAAAACTACTTTTTCATGTTGATTCTGTCTTAATTTGAATCATTACATTCTTATTAAAAAATGAATCGTAATATCATGTCACAAAATATAATTTTAAATGTGTTTTAATGAACACTTGGAAGGAGCTGAATGGTGTGGTATAGCTAGTGGTTAAATGAAAGCTTGTAGGTTCAGACCCTGTGCATACACTTCATTTACACAGAATACACACAAGAGTTTCATCTTTGCCTCCTGTTACTCTGTATTTTGACAGGTTCATCGGTTAGTGATACTGTGTGTGAGCCATGTGAAGATGGAACATTCTCCACCAATGATTCTTCTGACACCTGCATGAAATGGAGAGAGTATGAAAAAACTTCTGATAATAAGTCCCTTTGTTTTTTTCTGTTAGTGCTGGTCTCATATACTATTGTGTATATGAAATCCCAGTTTTCTCAAACTTTCTTCCAGTAATGTTAATAGAATCAATTAAAGTTATCTGGCAATTAATAACCTTCCAAAAATGTTAGCACAAAAACACTGTTTATACGTCATTCATAAAACGTTTTAATGAAACATTTGTGCTTGGGCTTTGGTCCAACATTTTTAAAAAATGTCCCTACCTTCTAGTTTCAGATGGTTCAGAAAACATTCAAAAAGTAGCATTCCCATAATGTTTCCAAAATTATAAAATTGAATGTTAAATAAATGTTCCCTTTAACTTTCACATAAACAAGTGTTTTTTAAAACATTAAAAACGGGATGTTTTGAACTTTCTGACAACATATAGAAACAGCTTTTTAATAGCATAATGGGAATATTTGCCTAAATATTCTTAGAACATTTTTTTTCTGCAATGATGAGTGTGCAACAATTGGGTAACGTCATTGTTGCCCAAAAAAGAATATATCTCTGCCTAATCTAAATGTATTTTTAACCTAATGCAATCTGGTTGATTCAGTCATTCTGAATGAAATAACAGAAATAATTCCCTGAGTAATTCCCTGAAGTCTTTATATAAAACTTCCTGTTCTGTTCTGTTTTTTCCCCTCTAGATGTGAATCTGGATATGTTCAAAAAACTCCTGGCAATTCAACCTCAGATCGGACCTGTGGTGAGTACACTGTAAAAAGTGCTTTCAGTCACTTGCACTCTTTGCCCGAAGTCGATATGAATCTTAAATAGTCAGTGGAATGGAAATTGTTGTTTATTTGATAGCTCTTAATGTGGACTAAGTCTAAAGACTTTATTTAAGCATTGAAAGTACATTAGTAAAACTGGAGAATTGTGTGGGTAGATTTTAGTTCCTGTATAGCTAAACTGGTGTGTTCACTTTTGAGAATAAACTTAAAACAAGGCATTTTAAGTACTGAAATGTTGTCAGTAGTAATGTTCTGATTTCCCATACTATTAGATACGATGAAGATTGTCATCCGAGTTTGTTGTGTGTTTTGTTTCAGTGGCTGGTACAAACATTTACAGCGTTCTCATTGGGGTGGGAGGTTTTCTGATAATCGTCGCAATTGTAGTATTCGTTTTCATTAAAAAAAGTAAGTGCTGCAACCTACTGATGATCTAATTCATGTATCTACAATATCTCGTATATATACCTTTTCTCACAATCAATTCCTATGCACTGAAGTGCTCATATTCCAGCTTTTTATCATTAACCGTGTTTTTACTTTCTTCTAGGAAAATCTGGATGTTATAAGGTAAATGTCTGGGTTTGCCATTCAGTCGCAAGCAACAAAGGAAAGCAAAATTCTCATGTTTAGAAATTAATGATAATGGTTTTTTGTTTTTAGTTCCCCAAAAAAACCATAGAGGTCTTAACACATGGAGAACCTGAAGATCCGGAGAGAGCATACCAACCACTAAATCAACAGCCTCAGGAGGACATTGACCACAGCGTACCTGTGAGCCCCACGCTAAGCAACTTGACTGACAATGGAAATTTCGTAGCACAAGAGGATGGCAAACCCACTATTACCCCAACTACTGAATCAAATTCATTTTTGTAGAGCACAGTCTTCTGCAAAGTCTTTCCATCACGTTACAACCTTCTATATACTGTATATAGAGCATTACACTATAAAGCATTGCTTTACTCTTAATGTCTTTGTGTCTTACAAGATCAAAGTGTTCCCAGTTTCATTAACACTGCAATGTGACTGTTACAATATGCTGAAAAGCATTACAATAAAATTTGTTTAAAATGAAAAGCCATTAATCTAATTAGAAGCAAACCAAAATGCAAACAGTGATGGATTCTAGTAGTGGATGAGGGTGGCTTCTTGCTTTCCATGGACACGTGCTACTGACACTTATTCTAAAAGAGTGGAGAAAAAAAGAAGCATTTCTGAGGAGATTTTCTGTCACATCAGCTGTAGTCTGCTATTAAAAAAATGCAGAATGTGATGGAGAAAGACTGCACTGAACAAACACGCATGCATCTCAGGGCTATTGTTTGTTTGTTTAATATTTAGGACTAAACACTTATTCTGTGTTTTCCAAAATGCTTAAATATTGAAGTTTTAAACATTACAATTTTTTTAGTTGGGATTGAAAATAATGTGGTACAGAAGTGTATTATTATTATTATGTTTAAAAATGATGTATATGTTTTTTAAATGTTGCTGTCTTTGAACTGTCATTTCAACTGTTAATTGTTGTGAACTCAGGGTTGCTTGCATTTTGTGTAAATATTTCCATCCAGTTTTTTTTTTTTTTTTATCTTTTATTATTAATTTTGTATTAAAAATAATTTTGTACATATTACACGAATGGCTGATTCTCTGTACATATTAAAAAAAGTTCCTGATTCACCATAAATAATTACCTGTCTATCACTATACGCTTTTCTCTCGCTTCTTATGAGGTGTGAAATGTCCTCGGAAAAACTGGTGTAAAACTGATAAATCGCTCATGCATTGTGGGATACTGTCCACATGAGGTTGCCATTTCCATATTTGAGGTATTTTGAAAATTAAAAACGTTTAATCTCGCTTTTTGATTAAAGGAAAATCACAAGGTGCACTATTTTTCTTATTTTATCTTCCTTTATTTATTAGAAAATGTATTAAATAAATTAATAAAAAATAAATAAATACATTTGGCATTATTATTAAGGTCACATTTTTGAATATATCTTAAACAAATCTAAAAGTGTCTTGTTGAACTATAAATAAGGTCATAATGACCATATGCTCGGATCGAGAAGCCCATTGATGGCTGATTTATGCAATGTATCTCACGCCATTGTTCAACGACTCAATCCTTATCTCAATATCACAGCCTTTTGCCTGTCATGTTTAGACTGGGATTACACATCATTTGGGCCACTGGAAGGGGGGCACGGAGGAGATTGTTGTGCCCAGTGTGTGTTAGCTGTGAATATGTGCTCGGAGGGCGGGTGGGAGGTGCTCCTTTTTGTACTCAGGGGTTTTCTCATTATCCTTGGATTAACAGGCCACAGGCCTTCGAATTTACATGGAGGCCATAGTGATTGGCAAGGAAGAATTTTCCTTTTATCATTCCCTCTGCAGAGGGGAGGCCGCAAAAACAGAATATTGTCCCAAGGCCTAATCCCATTGGTGTATTTGTGCCAGAGAGAGTTATAATAGAAACTAAAGGATGCAAGATGTTTGATGCCCCATTCCTCGATGGAGCAGTTTATTTGACCTTTTTCTTTTATTATTATTTTATTTGATTTATTTGATCGTTTTCTAGTAACAATTAAAATGATGATTGGTGAAATATGCAAATGATTTTTTTTATTATTATTATTGCAAGTACTGTGTTTTTTATGTTCTAATAAATTGTTACATTTGTTTATTTTTTGCCCTTTTTTGCATTAAAAGTAGTTTAATTCTATATTTAATTGTGAGTACCATGTTTATATATATATATATATATATATATAATAAATATATAATATATTTAATAAAATGAGAATTTTTCCAGTTCAAGTTGTCTAATATTAATTTCAGTTTTTAACCTTTTTTCATTTGACTTTTTTTGTCAGTATACTATTTATTTTCTCATAAGTCACTTTGTGCACGTTTGATCCCATTTAAGCACTAAATGAGGGTAAAGGTAGAAGCCTCTGGCACTATTCGTCTGTCAAATCGTGACTAAACAGGAGAATAATCTTAATTATCACACTTTAAAACGGAACAATTCATGTCCTTAATCCGCGCTGTTTTGAATTGTTTTAACAGATCAGAGGCAGATATGCAAATCCCTTAATAGTAGTGTCCTCACTGATAACATGAAGCCTAAATCCAGCTTTGAAGTGAAGCTCTGAGTCTTGATCTGCCTCCAAAATCTGAGAGCCCCTCTTAAATGACGTCAAGAATTATCATATATAAAGTTAGACTGTGAACATGTAGGCTTTTTAAGTTTTTCGAGAGTGATCATGGATAAAGGAGTGAACATTAAACCGATAGTTATCTGATTTTTTTTTTTTTTGGCAGACAGCGAATGGCGAATATGCTGCATTATTTTTTTAAAGCCAATTACTGTCGAATTTGATTTACTAACAAAATTGTAATTTATTTTATAACTTTTATTAGGCCTAGTTGTGGCCAGTTTTTATTGGGTGAGGCGAGTCTTGGTATGCCTGTACAGTATGCATCATGTTGATGCTCTAATAGCTTGTGTAAACAGCATAACTATCTATATTATTTTTATTTCAGATATTACATTTTATAAGGTTCATATTTGTTAAACGATGGCCCGTTTAATTATGTTGCTGGTAACAAACACTTAGGCTAGTTAAATTAACTGAAATTTGAGACTTTTCGTAACTTATTGCTCTAATTAATGGGTCTTTATGACTTTAAGAAACTACAGCATTACAGCTGGAAATCCAGAGTAAGCTGTAACTAAACCTAAAAGCAAAACAATTAAACACGTAATTATTGTTATTTAATAACAACATCAACGCAACTCGCATACGAGTTATATCATTTAAACAAACCCTAAACCACTACCGAAGACTTTAACCATAACCATTGACCAGAATTCTTTACATTTTTTTCAACGTTTTATTTTAGCAAAAATAAGTCAGCAAGTAAATGCACTTATAATTTAAACAAAATATCTGTACAATATTTACACAATAGGTCTACGCATCCTTTGGGTGAAATCTTAGCCCATGCAAACTTCCACAACAAAAGGTTCCCAATTGTTTTTCAAAGTGCATCCAGAATTCAGTCTATAGTGTCTTGGATTAACAGATTCATTGAGTTTGTTTGAGCAGGTCATGTGTGGAGAGGTTCACAGGCGAGTAGGATTCCCTTGAAGGCCACCCAGCCCACCACCTCCCGAAGTCTGGACTGTGGAGATGTTTCAGATCGCTGGGTTTCTTGACGATATCTGAAGTCGCGGTTTCCGCGAGAGACCAGATTTTAGGTTTCTGGACATCGACGTTTTGTTTACACACCTCGTTTTTGCTCTCACGCGACGTGTCAGACTTGTCACTTTCCTTTTGCTGATCCAGTCCTTCCGCTAAACGGCCCTCGACCGACTTTGACCCCGCGACATCCTCCTCATCGTCATCAACCGTTTGAGGATCGATTTCATCTTCATCCTCCGTGCCTTTCCTCAAAGACCCCTCCTCTTCGCTCTCACCCTCCTCTTCCTCATCCTCCTCGTCGGACTTTCCTTTGGAGGCCCAGCTGACCCGGTTCTCTTTCTTCAGGCGGCGCCGGGCGTTGGCGAACCACGTGGACACCTGCGTGAGGCTCATTTTGGTGACGATCGCGAGCATGATCTTCTCACCTTTGGTGGGATATGGGTTTTTAAGGTGGTCGCTGAGCCAGGCCTTCAAAGCGCTGGTGCTCTCTCTGGTGGCCACTTTGGTGACCCTACTCGGGTCATCAGCTGGCATGGGACGATATGGAGAGTAATAAGGTGCTCCACGTCCGAGGAGAGCTTGATACGGAGATGCAGCCTTCAGGTCATAGGAATTGCTCTGAAAGTAAGCAAGAGAATCGGTTTTAGAATATTAAAGATATGCATATAAAGAATAATTTTTCAGTTTGTCGTGTTTTTTATTTTCCACATGCATTAGGCTATAGCTACCATTTGTAGTACAAAATAAATTCTTAAAATTTGCATATGCAATATATAAAAATAAAATACTTACAATGTGTGCCATGTGTCCCGGATGAGGATAAGCGATGAAACTGTACCCCGGTATTCCTGAGAAAGGTAAGGGAACCCCGGGCATTCCAACAAGATGTTGCGGTGGCTGTTGCATTCCGGGCGGGCAGCCCAAAAATTGATATCCAGCGGGCATGCTGATGTTCCTGTCCATGAAGAAGTTTCCAAACCCCGTTGGAGAAGCAGGCATCCTTATTCCCTGAGCTCTGGTGTTTGAATGACGCTCCCTCGAGTTCACGGGCGCTCTTTATAGGCGGAGCCGCGCCAGTGGGCGGTGCCATGGTGGTTGATTGACAGCTGTGATCCAAAAGCTTTCACTGGGGCTAAATCCCTTCAAAGGAGAATCTCGGTTGTTCCTTTTGACGCCATCTAAAAGTCTTTAAACTCACGATGCTTATCTTACGTTTATCCGTAGCCTACTGAAGAGTGAAAATCATTAGGGCTCCAATCGAATTTTTATTTTTTTTCTCTTTTTTTTTTTTTTGGAAATGCTCCTATATGAGATTTGTGTTTGATTGTAGGCTACGTCGATCTAACATACTTTAATATAGGCTAATTATTAAAACCATGAAAGTAAGTTTCACGTAGAGAAATCACTTAAAATATTATTTTACATTTAATATAGCTATTATGGTTTTGTTTTATATGTTTTACTTAATCTATATTGAATGGAAACACTTTAAATTGAATTGAATGAGGCTCAGTCGAGAGAAGCGATTTAAAACCGTCGGAACAGCTACAAATGTCGCACATTAACGTCTCAGAATAAACTTTTTTCCAACTTGCTGAGACTGTTTCATCTTTTTGTCTGAGCAAACCGATACAAGACACGACATGACAAGCCATTATCAGAATTTGATTAGCAACACGGTGCAATAAATGTGTGTCTGAGGTGTTCGAAAAAGCAAGAACATATCTTGTATCTTGTAGATTAACACCGATTTGGTAACTTTAGGTGCTTTGATTTGAAATTAGATTTAGTGCAAGTAAAAAAAAAATAATAATAATAATAAAAAAAAAATATATATATATATATATATATATATATATATATATAACATTTTAATTTAGATTTTTTTTTTAAATAGATAATATTTTCGTTAAACTTATTAAAAATACAATTTGTTTAATCAGATACAATTTTGTGTCTACTTCATTTTAGCCTACACGTACATTTTTTTTTCTAATCCAATAGGTTAAACTAGAAATTATTTTTCTAATTTCAATTATAAGATAAATCATTTCGGCACGGCTGCAAATGATTTTTTTTCTCTCGGTTCCAAACGACCCTGGACTATGAATTAGTCTATTTGGTTTTATTGTTACCGAACATCAAACCACTTTTAAAAGCGGATGACTTTGCTTTTGCCCACAACAAACTAGTAGGATACAACTGGCGTAATTAAATAGGTTAAAGCGAAACAGGTGTCGACTAATGTTTATGGTAATTGCAGCATAACAGATGTTAATGTAGAGAGATACTCAGATAAGATTAGAATTCCTAAACATACATACCAATGCCCTGGAGAGAAAAGCACAGCAAACAACCCGATAGCAAGGGGGTGCAGGCTCTCTGACATTGGAAATACAAGTTTTTTGTTGAAACCTGCTCTTTAATCTAGTAAACAATGCTGGCATGCATTGTTTCCTAAAACTTTGATAAGAGTCCCAGAATTAAGTTTAGATGTATCTTATGTATTATTTCAGTGGTGTATCTGATGGAAAGAAGTGTTACTTACCTTGATCTTTGTCAGGTTCATCACCTTTTATTTGGAAATGTTTATTAAGATTTTGTATGGTGAGGTTGTGAAGGTGTGAGACATTTGAAGGGCTGACAGACGGACAGATAAGTTTGGAAGCAGGGTGGGGTTAAGATCCCTTCGGGCCAAGAGCAAATTTACTCACCTAGCACAATGGTAGAAACAGAGAGCAAAGAGCAAAGCTTATGCTGCATCTCTAGAGATAAGCAGCTCAGGGCTGTGATTATTGTGTTCCTCACACACTCTGCGTTCTCCTCTCTTTCCTCTCTTCTCACACACAATACAGGTGTACTCATGTCCTGACAGGTCCAGTTAAGACTGTTTGCTCATGCGATGGCAGTCATTTGCAGAGAGGAGAACAGTGGGAGATAGCAGACCGACATACTTCAGATAAGAGATGAGCTTTTCCAGTCTTTCACCACAGAGAAAGCAGAGAAATCAAGATTGGCGTCAGTGGAGATTTCTCCTGAGAGCTTAATTTAATTTTGTTTCACTCTACTGTTGTGGTTGACCAAACAGATAAACCAGATTAATCAATACAAATCAACAACTGCAGGATCAGAGAAAAAGATGCCGGTACTTACCAGCTTAGTGTTACTTCTACACATCAAGGTCAACTGGAATCCTCAAATCGGCATAAAATATGTTTACTGAAAAGATATTTTCATAGGTCATAATTAATCAATTGGACAATAAAAAAATATAATTAATGGATACACTTATATACATTTCGTTTGTATATAACAAATATACATAGATACATAAAAATGCACTATATATAAAAAATATGCACAAAACCTGGTTTTACTTTAGAAAATGGCTACTGTAAAATGGCTTAGAAAATAAAAGTAAATAAAATAAAGCAACCATGCAAATGCATGGTAATTAAAATAATAATAAAATAGATAAATAATCTCATAAATAAAATAAACAAGCAGAAAACTTGGTTTGACTATGACATACTCAAAATGGATGTTAAAAATACAAATATGGTAAATAAAAAAGCTCATAAATAAATAAGCAAAAAATGTGGCTTTAAGATATACCTTAAAATAGAAGTTAAACTATTACTAATAAACTAAATAAACTGAAATAACATGCAAATGGGTGGAAAATTATACATATAAACTATAAAGTGTCTGTTAAAAATTTAATAAAATAACCATACATATACACAGTAAATAAAAAGTAAAATAATCACATTTATATATGGTAAAGAATTTTAATTTAAATTTATTTCATGGATATATATATATATATATATTTTTTTTTTTTTTTTTTTTTTTTTGATGTTGTAGTTATACTAAATGTCATATAAAAAGAAATCTGTAATAAATCAACTTCTACAAGCTTGAATTAATAAACTATAAGAAATAAACCATAGTTTATAGTGGTGAGGAAAAATAAATCTTAAACATGTCTAGACAAAACCAGACTGGTCTGTCTAGGTACTCCTAAACTGAAAATTAAATCTGCATTTTACCCAAATGGAAATTTTGCAAATGGGAGGATCATCCATTGAGCGCAGTATGTGTGTCCTAATGAGTTGATAATGACAATGGTCAAAGGTGTGACTCGATTTAGCGCTCATCACATACCAATGAGCAGACAAAAGGCTTGAACATCTCATTAGAATGGCCAATAGTCAGGTGTCAATAAGATCTGTTAACAAAAGCATGAAGGGAATCCACAGAGAGTTTCACACCTTCCACATGTTAGTTTTTCTTTCTGGAAGTAGTTCCTTGTTAAGTCGTTTTGAGGTGAGAAGAGGTCAAATTTAATTAAACACTGTGAATCAAGAGAGAATAAAAAGAATAAAGAATAAAAGCTAAAAATGAATTATAACATTTATCTTTTACTAAAGTATAATATAGAGGAATTTAGTCTAAAGAAACAAACTAATGAATAAAGCCAGATGTTACTTTAAGGAGCTATTTCCACCTAATATGAAATCTAGAAAAAACTTTGTTTGTTTTTTTGATTCAGTTGTACTAAACATATTTGAATATTGACCTAAATAAAAGGTTTTTAAGTCATTTGAATGTCATGAAGCACATTTTTCTAAGTAAAAAACCTAAAGAAATTAAAATAAAGTTGTGTCTAAATTTCCCTTAATGCTTTTAAAATTCACCTTTCTTTTATGTGGGCCATTTCATTACAAGACAGGTCTCATTTTAAATGGCATGAACTCATAAAAGTGTTGGCCTCCTAAAACAATGCTGTTGTTTTTAGCGTTCGAAACCCTCATTTTGAGAGCTAATGAGCTATGCCAAGTCCACAGGCCCAAACAGAGGGAAGTTAGCTGAACGTGAATGTTATCAGTCTTTCCCACCTCCCCTCTATCAATCACCCCCTCCACTATCCATCTATCTTTTGTCATTTGTGTTATCAGCCCCACTCTATCACTCTTCTTTACAGAGAAGTGACATTGCAAGTACTCACCAATGGGAGGATGCCTTTGTTAGGGGTCTGGACCGGGCCCGCCCACTCCTCCTTCTCTTTTGGGGTGTGATTTGATTGACAGCCCCCGCATGGGGTGAGTGACAGGTGGTGTTCGTTAGCCTGTGACAGGCGGCATGGTGGTTGGAGTTTGTGCAGTAGATTGGGGCCCATCTACATTAGCATCCTTGTGTGTGGTTGAGAATACAGTGCACTGCATCCATACGGCCTCCAGATTCCTGCTACATGTTCTGCTGCTTGAACGAAAGACAGGGATGCTGCAAAAATAAGTACAGAACAAGACAGTAACAAGAGAACACCTGTTCTATGAACAGAAAGAGAGACAGACAGACAGAAATATAGACACATATATATGTATAGAAAAATCTCAAATGTATTAGATAGGCTGATATACATTTGATAAATAAAAAGGAGATAGATAGATAGACAGACAGACAGACAGACAGACAGACAGACAGACAGACAGATAGATAGATAGATAGATAGATAGATAGATAGATAGATAGATATGCATTTGGTAGATAAAATGCATTAGCTAGATAAGACATCATTGATCATTTGTGATCATAAACTCCGAATAACAGCCAGCATCGAGACTTGCATGAAGCGCTTAACAAATGCACTGTCTTCTCCTCACAATCAATACCTGGTGTGCTTGTAAGGCATCTGTGACATGACATCTACATTTTGGGTCATTTGTAAAACAAAGACTACAAGGAAGCTGGAGGCCTTGAGCCGCTGGTTTCAGTTCCCCTCCCCGGCACAACGGCGGCCCCAAACCGCAGGGGGAGCGGCCCTCAGATGGAAATGAGCATCCAAACCAACAATGTAGCACCTAATCTCTTCAGAGAGCTGGGAATCAGTTACACAGCAGTGGAGGCCTCTCGGTGCTTTTCAGCGGTTCTCCCTGCAAACACAGACACACACACACCCTCTGACCCCCCTCCTGTGTAGCCACAGGCACCCCTTACACATGGGCCAGATACAAGGTATCCCCCTGCAAAAGAAGGGGCAAGAATAAGTGGAGCGCGGGGTGGGGCAGAGCCCTCAAAGCATGGGATTAGAGCTAATGTGCCCTCCCTGGGTTCTAATCTCTTCAGAGGAGCAGCGTGTTTGAGGACTGCAGGGCAGTCAGATAAGTATCTATTACAGCAAGGCCCTCTTATCCTTCAAACACCCCCATGCCCTTCAGAAATGAGGCACAAAACCACTTGCCGGTCTTCTCCTGGGATACCCAAAACCTAAAAGCAAGTGCTGGCCTTTTGCAACTAAAATGGAATTAAGGGCTCAGGACCTTACGGAGGGCCACTAGGGCCCATATTTGCTCCATCTGGGGAGCTCAAAGCAGAGCGACCGATGTGCATCAAAGAAGGAGAGGAGAAAAGAACCAAGGAGCTTCGCTGGGAAGGTGTGAGCCAGGGGACAGTGACTGAGGTGGAAGATCTGATAGAGTGTAATCTTGTTAGGGTGATCCAGGAGACTGATGAAAGAGCTGCACACTAGATTAGCGCAAGGGCCCGGAGGAAAGCTGCGAGATTGGAACGAAACACTTTATGAAAAAAAAAAGATCTTAACAATTAGAGGGAAAAAAACTGAGAATAATGAACAGGAGAAAAAGCACACAATACACGCAGTATAATTTATTTTTTGTTTTATACAAGGGGACCATAAATTACATGGAAATAAACACTCAGGTAACAGGAAAGACCTTCAGATTTCCAACATAAGGCACAAACTAGCAGATTTACTTAGCATTATCATTTGGAATGCAAAATACATTTATTTAAATATAGAAATGCGCTAAAACATACAATTCAAGACATTAGCAGCATAAAAGAACAGGCATTTACAAAGCATTTGAATTCCATAAAAATATATTTCAATATTTCAAAGTGTGTGACTCATTTTTTAACTGGAATTTGATCATAACTCTAAATCTGGTTTGGGATATTATTGGCTGATATTATTTTTCACAGTGCACAGAGCCTTTGTCATGTCATCATAAAAAAAAATATTTCAGGAGCTTATTTATTTATTTAGCTAAAGTAGGCTTAAATTGTGCATTTATATGGTATCTATCGATCGATCTATCTATCTATGCAAACTATGATTCTGACTTTTAAGTTTGGTAAGGTGGAAATAAGGCAAATAAAAGCTGAACTTGGTCTCTATTCAAGACAGAACTTTAGCATTAGCATACAGACAACATAGTTCTTCATACTTGTAAAACTTTGGGATCATAAGATGAAACGGTAATTTAAAATGCACCTTTTCATTGCTTAATGAAAAATGTAAACCTTTAGCAGAGAAAATAAGACATTAGACATTAGATAGAATATCACACACTGCTGTGGCATACAAATGCCAATTAAGCTAAAAAGCTACTTAAATGTGAATACAACTACATCATAGTATCTGTGCGAATAAAGCAGCAAAGTGCGTTTTCATCTGTACACTATTAAAGCGGCACTAAAGCGAGACTTCACACAGTCTACCGTGAGAACTTTCTGGTTCTAAACGCAGGCAGCATGAGCTGATGAGCAACAGTCCTCTCCTCCAGCACGGGCGCCAGGTCCTCCGCTGAACCCCACTTCTTCATGGAGTGAAATAATGATGTGATCTTCCTGTTCCTGCGCTCGCCGGCCTGGGTTAGGCTGTGGCACTCGCTGACTTCAGCTTGGAGAACAGACATCAAAGCAGTGTTAAGAAGAAAACCACACTGTGCATGAAATAACATGCTGGAAGGACAAATAGGGTGAAGACAAACAGTCCAAAACTGATCCATGAGGCACCCCGCAGATTGAGAGAAACCACATGCCTGCGCTAATGTGGAAAACATCCTAAGTGCTGCTCTTTCCACATGTGCCACACGTCAAACACCCACATGCTGCGTTGCATTTTTGCACAACAAAAGTAAACTGAGATTGACTCACATAGTTCATGGTCTTCTAATTGTGTCTCCTGTAAATTAAGGTAATTATATGGTAAACGGCCACTGTAGTCCCGCAGATTGTCCTTCGCTCCTGTGAACACGTTCATATTTCAGCAATATTAAATGGAGCAACTCAAGTGTTGGTGCTTTTATTTTTACGTCTTATTGAATTTCGGAACATGTCAAGATATTTTGTTCATTTTTGCTCTGTTAATTTGAGTTGCATGCTTAAATAAAACAAAATAAAATAAAACATTTTGAGGTATGAATGCTTACCGTATGTCCTGACCAGCAGGTCAAATATATGTCGATGGCCATGCAGTGCTGCGATGTGTAACGGTGTGTATCCCTGTAAGAACAAAAGACTGAATATATCAAAAACTGTCAAAAGCATGTCCAAGTCATACTTCATCCCATAATCGAAAGAATCAAATACAAAAGAAAACATATAAAATTTAATTTTTTAAATGAAATTAAATTATATAAAATATGTAATTTAATTAAATAGTAAATATATATAATATTTTAAATGTAGTAATATTTCTTTTTGTGTATAAAATATATTTTACAGTTTTTGGACCGTGACATTATTTTCATGACAATTAAGCCTATTTAATAATAGTCACTGCCATAACACACACACACACAAATATATACATATTTTATAATAAATTAAATTAAACAAAAATATTTAATTCAATATAATACAAACTATATTTTACATAAAGTAAAATGTGTCCGATTTTTTGCTCTGCGTGATATAAATATTGATATACTGTATTAAATTAAATTAAACAAAAATATTTAATTCAATTTAATATAAAATATATTTTATATATATTACAAATATTTGACATATTTTGTTTTTGCACCGCAACATTCATTAATTCATATATATTATATGATGAAATTAATAAACACAAAAGTAATGCACACATTACAATAGTGAAAATGAGTGATTTGCTCCACTGCTAGATATAATTTTATTTATTTTCTTTAGATTTGGGGGTGAAATAATGTTATTTGTGAGATTCACCCAAACAGAAAAGGTTTTCTGGTTTAAATATCTCTGGTGATCAATCTCACCACAAAACAGAAATGAAAAGGAAATGGACAGGGTGAAGTAATATTCGACACTCACCCCCTAGTGCCCATGTCCCAATCATAAAAACCACAACACAACAGAATCAGAGAGTGACAGAAAGAAGAGAAGAGGGGGAGAGAAAGACGGGACACAAATTAACTGAGGTTACAGCAACAAAATCTAATGACAGAATCATAATTGCCTGGTAATTGAGAGAAATTGCTTTGCTCTGAGCCTGCTGTTGGAATACATGAAGACATTGTTTAAGGGAAGCTGTTAACATGACAGAGTTTGATTTATGAACAGACATTCTCAAACAGCGCCTGGCTTCATTTGCACAGCTGGGCACCCGCATACCCTTTCACAGGAGTTCTGTCAGAAGCGGACACTTTCTGGCAGCCTGGCACACATGTGAGAAACATTACACAGCAAGGGTGAATGTAAGGTGAGCTGGACTTACATGCTGTGAGAGGAAAGAAGACAAAAACATAATGATTAGTAAATGCATTTAAGTTGCATTGTATGCATGTATGCATTTGTTTTCAACTAAAAATGGATTGATTTATGAAGCAGTGGCACGTACTGCTTTTATATTGACGTCAGCCCCTGCTTCTGCCAACATTGTGGTCATGTCTTCTTTACCATGTTTCGCAGCCCAGTGTAGTGCTGTCTGTAAGAGATATTGAAACATTACACTACCGAATATATACAAATTTAAGTATGCATAATATACAGACACATTTACATAAAATATTACATATAATTTATATCTTTCTGTACAATGTCTTTTTTATATTCATTTTTAAATGCTTTATTAAATTTGACCTATAAATTGTTCGGAATACTAAATATTCAATACTCAAATAATATTTTTGATCATAATTGTATTCTAATATACATTTTTTACTTTTTGAGTATTTTATACTTACTTTCATTAATTCACCCTTAAAGAGTAACTAAACCCTAAATCAACTTTTTTTAGTTAATGATCTGTAAGAATGGGGCTTTATTAGTGCTGTTCATTGATTCGAGTAACTTTTTTGACATTTGAGTATAAAGTGTTTTAATTCTACAATATATGGTGTAAAACCGTCTGAGTGCTGCCCCCTTCAGGTTGAACGGTGGCTACTACAGTTGATTTTTCCTATTGGATGTTGCGGTGGCAGGTGACGTAAGCAGTTTCCAGCTCACCACGCCCCTTGGTACGAGCTACCATGCCCTTGGCAGTATAAAACAATCTTGTTCCGTCAAAATCACTGTAGTGAGTCAGGAGTTGGAATTGCAAGTATTGAAAATGACCAGGATAGACTACAACCCGAATTCCGGAAAAGTTGGGACGTTTTTTAAATTTTAATAAAATGAAAACTAAAGGAATTTCAAATCACATAAGCCAATATTTTATTCACAATAGAACATAGATAACGTAGCAAATGTTTAAACTGAGAAATTTTACACTTTTATCCACTTAATTAGCTCATTTAAAATTTAATGCCTGCTACAGGTCTCAAAAAAGTTGGCACGGGGGCAACAAATGGCTAAAAAAGCAAGCAGTTTTGAAAAGATTCAGCTGGGAGAACAACTAGTGATTAATTAAGTTAATTGATATCAGGTCTGTAACATGATTAGCTATAAAAGCTTTGTCTTAGAGAAGCAGAGTCTCTCAGAAGTAAAGATGGGCAGAGGCTCTCCAATCTGTGAAAGACTGCGTAAAAAAATTGTGGAAAACTTTAAAAACAATGTTCCTCAACGTCAAATTGCAAAGGCTTTGCAAATCTCATCATCTACAGTGCATAACATCATCAAAAGATTCAGAGAAACTGGAGAAATCTCTGTGCGTAAGGGACAAGGCCGGAGACCTTTATTGGATGCCCGTGGTCTTCGGGCTCTCAGACGACACTGCATCACTCATCGGCATGATTGTGTCAATGACATTACTAAATGGGCCCAGGAATACTTTCAGAAACCACTGTCGGTAAACACAATCCGCCGTGCCATCTGCAGATGCCAACTAAAGCTCTATCATGCAAAAAGGAAGCCATATGTGAACATGGTCCAGAAGCGCCGTCGTGTCCTGTGGGCCAAAGCTCATTTAAAATGGACTATTTCAAAGTGGAATAGTGTTTTATGGTCAGACGAGTCCAAATTTGACATTCTTGTTGGAAATCACGGACGCCGTGTCCTCCGGGCTAAAGAGGAGGGAGACCTTCCAGCATGTTATCAGCGTTCAGTTCAAAAGCCAGCATCTCTGATGGTATGGGGGTGCATAAGTGCATACGGTATGGGCAGCTTGCATGTTTTGGAAGGCTCTGTGAATGCTGAAAGGTATATAAAGGTTTTAGAGCAACATATGCTTCCCTCCAAACAACGTCTATTTCAAGGAAGGCCTTGTTTATTTCAGCAGGACAATGCAAAACCACATACTGCAGCTATAACAACAGCATGGCTTCGTCGTAGAAGAGTCCGTGTGCTAACCTGGCCTGCCTGCAGTCCAGATCTTTCACCTATAGAGAACATTTGGCGCATCATTAAACGAAAAATACGTCAAAGACGACCACGAACTCTTCAGCAGCTGGAAATCTATATAAGGCAAGAATGGGACCAAATTCCAACAGCAAAACTCCAGCAACTCATAGCCTCAATGCCCAGACGTCTTCAAACTGTTTTGAAAAGAAAAGGAGATGCTACACCATGGTAAACATGCCCCGTCCCAACTATTTTGAGACCTGTAGCAGAAATCAAAATTGAAATGAGCTCATTTTGTGCATAAAATTGTAAACTTTCTCAGTTTAAACATTTGCTATGTTATCTATGTTCTATTGTGAATAAAATATTGGCTCATGTGATTTGAAAGTCTTTTAGTTTTCATTTTATTAAAGTTCAAAAAACGTCCCAACTTTTCCGGAATTCGGGTTGTATTATTGCATCTATTTATCATAGCATTTATATAGTTATTTAGATTATTTCGTGTAGCCTATGTAGTTAATTAGCATAGTTGTTAGTGTAACCTTAGTATTGTTAGAAGCATAGTTAATTAGTAGCATAGTATTGCATCAGTTAGGATAGCTTCAGGTTGCCGTAGATTTATCTGTATTTAGTACAGTGGTCAGGATGGTACGTATGTGTCGTGTTGCTGGTTGCAACAGAACTGCTGGACTGCATAGTTTTCCAGCAGCCTTTAAATTAGGCGCCAGTGGTTGCATGCACTTGGCCTGGAAGGCCGTGAGTTCCCGCCTAGAGTTCGAGTGTGCAAACTGCATTTTACACGGGATTGCTTCTCCAACGCAATGGAGGTGGAAATGGGCTGAAAAGCGACGCCTGAGTTAAGAGCGCAGTTTGAGCCAGCGGCTTGAATTGATATGGCTCAGGCAACAAACACCTCGACATCTTCCACTTCAGGTGAAGGTGGGGAAGAAAAGTCCTCTACTTCAAATGAACGCTCTGTTGCAAAGCTACTTGCGTCACTACAGTCACTCTCCATTTTAGCGGGTGGTGCTAGCCCAGTGGATAAGACACATGTCTTTGGTGTGAGAGTCCCGGGTTCGAATCCACTGTGAGACACCAATGTGTCCCTGAGCTCCAGAGGTGTGTGACCTCTGACATATGTGGCAATTGTAAGTCGCTTTGGATAAAAAAAGCGTCAGCTAAGTGAAAAATGTAGCGACTCTGACAGCAGCTGTCAATCAATCCGTCACTGCGGGTCTCAGGTTCACGCCCCACCCGCTCAGCCCCGCCCTCGGTTCGTCCCCTCTATCTCCGCTGTGCTCTGTCCACTTTTCAGCATTTTTCAAATATTGCCAGTGGGTGGAGTCAGGCTCTGAGCAGGGGTTTAGTAACCCTTTAAATGTTTTAATTACATTTAACCTAGAAATTGTGCAGTATACAAAATATTTGTAAATATTTTCCCATTACATTATTTTTTTATTTTAATATTGACTTTATTTTATTGCATTTATTTATTTTACTTCACTCACTCATTCACTCAATAATTTTTTTTATTACTACATTTTACCAAGAAATTGTGCATAATCTTAAGAAATCCTTCAAATATTATTTCTTCATACATTCTGCATTTTTTATATTTATTTGACTTTATTAAAAAAATTGACTATTAATTCTTTCATTATTTTATTTTATTATTATTTTTTTCTTCACATAACGAAATTGGTTGACAGGATTTTAATTTCATCTTTTAAATATTTTTTAACTGTATATAACCATTTTTAACATTTAACATTTATAGTTTCATAGAATTACTTAAATAATTTTCTAAATTTGAAAACCAACCTAAAAAAAAAATATTATTTTCTGTCCAAATTGTGGTCTGAGACTTTTGGGCAGCATGGTGGATCTGAATTCTCATATTGCTTGTTTGGACAGCTTGTTTGTGCTAGTACACAATCGTCAAGCCATCTGATTAATCTTGTAATACATCATTTACACTCTGCATGTTCATTCTCTCCCACTAGGTAGATCCCCACCCCCCTAACGCCACACAGTGGAGCGGCCCGCGGCTCCCATAGGCTGCCAGCGGGCCCCAGCTGTGCACAGAGGGTGTGGAGGGGACGGTTTCCTGCCATCTAATGGTGGTCTAATTACAAAACAACAAACCAGTGTGCCCACTGCGGGGGGAGCACAGGCCTGTCACAGGGTGCAAGATTGATGATGTTGGTATGACCCTCCGATGGAGGACCCACCCAGGCATCAGGCTGTTGACAAGGCCTGTCAGAAGGAGAAGGGGCCACGCACCGCACACATGCACACAGACACTGGAGCTTCAAACGCCCGGCGCTCTCAAACACGATGAATGGAGAAGATGGGAAATCTATTGACCTCAGCCTGAGCGACACACCTCCTTTATCAGGACGGTGATGTGAGGTGGATTCTTCAAGAGAACACTGGATCAAAATCAGCCACTTTATGTGCTTGTACTGTGCTTCCGTCTTTGTGAATGTTATTATGGAGAAAATCTGAATTCAGTGCATTATTTAATGCTTCATTTTCTATTTCTGGAAAGTTTAACTGGCACTGTTTAAAGGTATAAATCACCCAAAAAATGAAAATTACCCCATGATTTAAAGAAAACACCTTTAAAAGGCCAAATGAGGAGGAGATAGCAAAATAAAGCACCCGGTTATTAATTAAAAGTTCAAAAGGAGGATTTGTAAAGAAAAAAGTTGGATGACTTCAATATAAACCAAGAGGAGACTGATGCTGTACACAAAATCTGAATCTTGTGAGACTAGTAGGGGTATAACAGTATGTGTTTTCGTACTGAATGGTTCACGGGGTAAATTCCAAATGGAAATGATCATCCCTATGCCCTATTCCCTTCAATGGGCAGACCCTTGGAGACTTTGGAGTGAGAAGGATACATGCCATTATGTAGCCAGTTGGAATGTACTTGGCAAAGGAAGCGAGGGAAATATAAAACTCTTTAAAACATAAAATTTATGTTGATTTTCAACAGTTATGCTAATAAAAATAAAAAGACATTTGTGCCAGTAAAACAGCGATATTTGCTGACGGACACTGTGCTGCGTTGTTATGGGAACATCCTAGCTGAAGATAATGAGGAAATTATGTTGTATCTTTTGCCAAGTGCATTCCAAACAACTACATAATGGCACGTATCCTGCTCACTCCAAAGTCTCCACTCCAAGGGCTCTGCCCTTCAAAGGGCGTAGGGCACAGGGATGATCACTCCCATTTTGAATTTACCCTGTGAACCGTTTGGAACGAAAACACATAGGTTACACCCCTGGAGACTTGCATATTCTTACCGGTTCTTCTCACCGGATATTTTTCTTTAATAATCCCCCGGAGCCATGTGGAGCACTTTTTATTATGGATGGATGTACTTTATTGGAAATTCACTGCCATTATAAACCTTGATAGAGACATTTTTTAATAAAACTCTGATTGTATTCATCTGAAAGAAGAAAGTCATTTAAAATACAAGGTCATTTTCATTTTTGGGTGAACTATCCATTTAAGTCAATTTTTCTGTTCCCTGAAAGTTAAACCAAACCTCTCAAAACTCTTAAAGGTGCTGTATGTAGGATTGACACCGAGTGGTTGAACTAGGTATTGCAGTCCAAATTAAAAATATAAGGCCCCTCCTCCTCAGACTTGACGCACATTCAGGTTGCCACATTGATGACACCATGAACATTAATGAGCACTTGATGATGAATGAAATGAAAAATGTTGTGTTTTCCACCAACTGGCAACCCGGAATGCCGAAATACAATTGGGCAAACTGGCAGTGGGCGGGTTTCACAAAGCAAAACAGAGAAAGACATTCCGGCCCGAAACAGAAATTTTTAAAGGAGAATAACTGACTGTAGCATTGTTTTTCAGATAAACAAATATGCTAACTTAGCATGTTTCTTAAATATCTGCAAACATATAATGGTATTTTTATGTTTTAGTAGAGCCAAAAACCTACATACAGCACCTTTAACAAAACTGAAAGAGTAAAAAAAGAAAGAATGAATGAATGAATCCAATGGAATTTTTTGTTTTGTAAAAGAAATGTATATGTAGCAAAGATTTAAATACAGTTCTGATCTACAGTTTTTAACTTAAAATTTCTGTTTCATTTATTTTAATGCATAGTGAAAAATACCAAATAAATGTATCAAAAGTAAAAATTAAATCACTTCTCCATGCTATATCAGCTGATAATATTTAGATTTTTACCTCAATTTGTCAAATACTAATTCAGACTGCCCAGAGTTAAGATATTTCTAAACAAAACAACACTAAAACTTAAAATAACTTCTGGAAGGAATGACGTCATGTGACAACAATATGTCATACTGAAATGCTGAAATGCTTTTTTGGTTCCTAATAACATACTACTCCTCATTCTAATATGCTGGTTTGCTGCTCAAGAAACATTTCTGATTATCAATGTTTAAAACAGTTGCGCTGCTTAATATTTTTTGTAAAAAAAAAAAAAAAAATTAATGTAAGTGTAAGAACCTAAAGCAGTATCTATCCGCTACAAATTTTAGTAACTTAACCCTGATTCTGCCAAAAGACATTTTTACACAGAATGTCATTAAAAATTCTAAATTACACTTTTCAGTAGTTTTGAATAACTAAAGACCCAACTCGTTGACTAAAGTCACATTACAACAATGCACTACAGTCTGAAATCTATGTAAGCATACTGCATACTATTTCATCTGTACACAATACGCATCATATCTCTACTATTGTGTATTCTTAAGTATGTGTTCTGTACTACGGGAGGGTGCTGTCTCCTGTAGGTGTTTCCAGTCCTGCCCACAGGACATATTGTGATAGATGAAGTCTGGTTTCCCTATCAGCCGCTCTATTGTTTGGGCTGTCGCACCCTTGAGATGGATTGGCCGACGCACATGTTTGACTGACAGCGCGACAGGTCTCATGGAGGCTTGGCGTGACGGATGACTGTCAACAGGATGTGACGTCTAAAACCCTTGTTCCTCATGTTCCTGTTCTGGCCTGGCGGGGAACCCTCAACTCTCACTAACCAAATAGCACCTTTGTGACAGACACAATAGAGACATATTCGCTGCGGCTTATAAAGAAGAACGATGGACAAATAATGTACTCACAAACTGGGCGGAGGGAGAAGGAAGTCCGGGATACATCGGGAGAGGATGACATAGTGGAGGAGAAGAGAAAGAGAAAGAGATGAGCACACAGGTGGATTTACATTTACGCCTGATGTATGGCAAAATTTGTTTCAGAAATCATTCTAATATGCTGATTTGCTGGTCAAGGACAGTTTCTTATTATTAACAATGCTGCTGCACATTTTTGTAAAACGTTGTTTATTTTCAATCTGGAATAGCTGGTTACTTATGCACAGCAAAGTTTTTTTTAATTCTTCGCTCAGGGGTAAAAAGAAATTAAAAATACCTGAGAATAATGGTATCAAACTGTATTTAGGCGTGGCCATATTATAGATATTTCAGTAGATTTTTACAGTCAAAAAAGGTCCACTGTCTTTCGTCAATATTGTAGAATATATTCCCTCATTTTAGATCGAGTTTGCAGGTATTATGAAACGTTAGACTTTTTATGAGCAGGTAAAGAAAATTGAAAGGAATAAGTTTAACGGAATGCAATACGTCAATAGGTTTTCTAAATGTAAATGTCTTTTGTCAGTGCTTCAAAAACAAATTTGAATTATCTCCATAATATTTTAATGCATTTCACTAAATAAATAAATATTTATTAATAAATGATATTTATTTATTACCTTCTGATCACAGTGGGTGGAGAAACAAAAACAAAACAAAACACTACAACAAAAAATGTGTTTCGTCAGTATTCTTGTTTTTCAGTGTAAAAGCCAAATACATTTACTTGAGAACCAAAAAGATCCTAAAAAAGATATTTTATGATAAATTGATCTTCATGAGTTCTCTGAGTTTATGGTTAAAATAAGATCAGTCTATGGGCTCAGAAAATTCAACTTAAAAGGTAAAACAAGTTTTCATTCCTCACTGACAGATATTTGTTCTGGTTTTAAGCATAAACTCACATAATTCTGTAAAATGTTCAGAAAACAAGTGGTTTATGATGTTTAGATGTTTGTATTGGAAAACAAAACAAAAATACTGTGCAAAATAGATTTTTTTTTAATTATGATTTTGTATTTATTTGCAGGCTATGCAACATGCCATGACTATGAAAGTAATATTTTACACTCTGATTTAAGATCTTTTTAGGCCTAAATTTGTGGAAGGGTGAATTAAGACCCGCAGAAACTCTGTTAGTAAATAATGGCCACGTAGTTTAGTTTTAATGAATTCAAATCAAGGCAATGAATTTAAACATGGCCACAATTTACTAAAACAAGGGAAGAAATCAATCAAATCAATATCCATGTTATATGTATATCACTCTCATGAAATGAACTGTAAACAAATACTTTTTTGTTGATTTTGTTCAAAATCACACCACACGCTGTTAATCTTTTGATTTCTCTTGAAGGACATCAGGTATAAACCATATCTGGTTTGTGGCCAGAAAGTGAGCGGTCCTGCTCGAGTGCATGGCTTAAAGCAAGGAGTGTTTGCGCTGCATCTGAGATCGGGACTGTTTATTTATGGGCTTCACTGTTAGAGCTTCAATTGGAATTTTCTCCCAAAGGAGCTTCCAACGTGTGAAAGGAAAACAGAGATTGTGTCGGGTTACGGACTCAGGGTGATGTGCAACTTCAGTGACTGAGAGGCTAAAGGCGAAGCTTAACTACTTAAACTTAAGACTTAAACAATAGAAGTGGCAGAAAAGATCCAGGACAGCAAAAAAAAAACGAGCATCCTTTAAAAAAAAAATCCAACTTCTGTTTTGTCAGAAAAACTTTACTTTAAAGGTTGGAAATGCTGACATTATATATAATATTAAAGGCCATTTTTTTGTTCATTTAGTTTGAGAACATACAATGTCAAGTTTAGTGGTGAAGGTCCAACTAAGAAAATATTGAGCATGCTCAGTTTGATTTGTATTTTTAGTCAAAGCACAGGGAGATATAACAACAAATATTTGTCATTCAGAAATATCCGATGTTTTAACTCTATGCAGTGTTTTTTAGTGTCATTAAATGTATGTGTCAAGTCACCATTAGAGTGGTTCTTTTCAGTAAGATTTTTTTCCATTTCGACACATATACACAACTTTCTTTGGTGTGTCGAAGTAATTATTATTCTATATTTTCATATTTATCTGTATTTTAAGATGGCTCAACAAACTGATACACAAGTTAGATAAACTAAGGCAATTCTACACCACTAATACTTACATTAACTTATAATGATCTAAAATTGAACACATTAATTTTGAGTTCATCAAACATCTATTGCATTTGATGAAACTTTAAGGTGTTAAACTAATACAATGATTTTTCCATAAATTGAGTAAACTTAACTCGAGAAGATGGTTGCCTGAAGTTTTTGAGTGTTTTTGAACTTCTGATATATTTTTTTTTACAGATAAAACGCCCCTTAAACTATCATCTCACAAGCACAGTTGCACTGTTCCAAACGGAGGAGAGGTGGCTTGCTTGGCATGCCGTCCCGGTTCAGGAAGGGGGGCATCAAAGCCACATGGGGGTCAGACTTACCACCTTCCAGGGGACATGGTGGCGATTGTTCTCCAATTAATCCCAGCCTGCTCTATTACTTTCAGATTATCTTTAAGTGGTTGAAGTCTTTGAGGTGAGCCCTAATCTCTCCCGCACTTCAATGGCCGCCGTTGTATCTTGTCAGCGTGGGGAAGGCGAAGGGCTTAGAGGTTCTTAGAAGGTGGTCTGACACGGGACAGTGTGAGAACTCCGGCCCAGGCAGGGACCACAAACACAGGCTCAAAGCTCTTAAGCGCACAGTGGGGACAAATAAAAGGATTTGAGCTTGTTTTGGGGGGTGAAGGAGCTAAAAAGCTATCTTTCATAATCCTTCTGAAAATAAACCTTTGAAACGCATGATCGGGGTTGAGCTTCGCTCTTTGGTCTGTGTTGCACCTGGGTACGAGGGAAGAAACTTTGGAAAGTCAGTAACCTTGTGAGGAGTTAAAGGGAATTGACGGTCCAGAACTCTAGTTAACGTCATGTACGTCGCTGACGAGCTTCTCACCACGCTGGCAAACATTTACATGTGCTGGAGTTCACACATGTGATCCAACATGTGATAAAATACTTATCCACTTGGACACTTGTTTTTAAAAGGTTTCCCCAATAATGAAAAATTTTAACTCACCCCCTTTTGGAAGTCAAATCCAGGAGATATAAGAGAGATAGAGATAGAGATAGAGAGAGAGAGAGATAGAGAGAGAGAGAGAGAGAGAGAGAGAAATCTATTAATGAATACAACTGCAAATGACAAAATTACAGCAAGTGTAAATTGTCATTCAAGACTTTTAGAGGTTTTGTGTGTACTGTATAAGTTTGGAAACACCTGCTCCTTTAATATTCAATTTTTTTTATATTTGACATTTCAGAAGATCAGTGAAGTCAATAAAACTATCAAATATCACAAAGTGGAAGGTTATTATTTAGTGATTTAGTCACTCAAATCAATGTCGCGAGCTCCATCCTACTTTTTAAACAGAATTCAAAGACATTTTATAATATTATATTTTTTATAATGATTGATTGTAGAATTTATTTGAACTAATTTATTTATATAATTGCAATTGGTTTATTAGTATAATAATTTAAGTTCATTTATTAATATGGTATAATTTAAAATATTTTATATTTAAATTAAATATATAATTAAATTCATTTCCATCTTATATTGAGGTTTTTAATAATATGAAAAATATTAATTAAGACTTACATGTCTAAACTTATACTGTAACTTTTACTGTACGTGCAGTGTTGTATGATTGGTTGCAAACTTACTGATGTGAAGTCCTATTTTGTTCCAAGCACATGAAAAGACCAAGAAAAATTAATTATTAAAACTGAGCTTATGAAATGAGACGCATGCATTCAAATGACATTCATGTATTCAGACGGAGAGGGACACATTATGCAACACAAGACACTTAATGTGAGTATATACTGATAATATCTACCTTTTTATTGGCCAGGGAGGAGTCTTGCTTCAGGAGCTGAGTGAGGTGAGACAGTTTGCCACTTGCTGCAGAGAAGATCCACTCTTTCTCAAGAGGATCAAGCTATGGACCAAACAAAACGATGTTTTTACCCTAACAAACTTACAGTACTTCTTAAAGGGAGACACCCTGAGCTTAAATATCTTAATTTAAAGGCACAAAGTCTTTAACCAAACTGTTTTTATTGTCAAGTTATGATAGATTAGTATGCCATCTCCTTCAAAAAGTCTAGGAACCTTTCTTTGGTTTAATTCAGTGTTACTGTATATAAACCACAGTTTTATTGTAGCAACAGTAACAAAAGGAATTTTACTGTAAATTTACCATGATAAAGGTTTCTTATAATGCGTGTTATGATCAGTTATGTGTTATGTACACTCACAGCCACAGCGGTGGATCCCAAACTGCCTCCGCACTCCTCATCCTGCTCGGATTCACTCTGGAAAAGAAACAGGATGTGATATGACTCACAAAACCACCTGTCAGTAGCATCTGGAGCTCAGAGAAGTCAGTGTGAAACTGTACAGTTAGTAACACAAATAACGTGACACACTAAAGAGGGCGTTTGGGGTTTGGCAGGTTCCTCTTCCTGTTCTGTAGTTGCGGTATGAACGGAGGGGAACCAAGCGCTGTGAAGAATGAACAAACTCAACCAAATACACAACGCAAACAGTCCACAAAGTCATCAGTACACACACACACACACACATAAACAGATCCCAGCAAAGATGCAGTAAACGCAGCAAATACAGAAAACACCCATAATGCCACTTTGTTTATCAGTACACAGACTCACACTGAATACCAGAAACACTTCCAGGGACATTTCCCCTTTAAAAACACAGCAAATCTACTTGTGGAAATGTGGAAATAAGAGAACAGTAAAAACAAAGGATAATTCCTCCAATTTGCCCTCTTGACAGGTAACACAAGCATAAAAAACCCCTCTTAACTCACCAGAGGTGAATGATTGGCTCCAATGAGCACCAGATTGCTCTAACTATGTCTTTTGTTTTTTTTTTATCGTACGCCGTTTTACCAGAAGCCATCAGTTTTGTGAGCCAAAGCGATGGTCAATTTCTCTTTATGTACTGAAGTGTCAGTCAGGCTGATTAATGTGAGGGAAAATGGAGCGGTTGGGTCATTTCTGCAGTGCACGTGATGGCTAATTGTTTTCAGGACAGATGTAGAGTGTCCGAGACAGAGGGAAAACACTTACACTCTTTCATATAGGCTACAGTTTTACGTAAACTGCGTGCAATATTTGTTTACCTGTGCTTAAATAGGAACCAAGCCAGACATATTTCCTTTTGAGAGAAGAATGAAAAGAGCGGGAGAGTGACTGAATAATTGCATGTGAAACTATTATTTTTCCATGTGGAAATCAACCAGACTGGTGACAAATAATCACAGCAGTGAAGCCTGAATGCAGTAATGAATACATCAATGAAAGAGTTTCACTGCATTGTAAAATATTAAAAAGATCACATTTTATGCAGATGATTTCAGCTTCAATGCATCATATGAATAATTCCTCTAAAGGACTAGTCAGTTTGGTCTCGCTTCTTGGAAAGAGCTTTCAGGCGTGAAGAGCTTTCAAGTGTGAATCTTTCCTACTTAAACAGTTTGCAAGTAGTGTGACTGAAAGAGAAAGATTTAATGAAAAAACTAAACACTTCATGTTTTATAGCTCTAAGAGCAAAATAGAAGACTCAAAATTTACTTATATTACTTGTACTCAAATAAAAAATACAATAAAAGAAATACAAAAAAATTTATAAAACAAAACATAACTCAAACATTAAATCTTGTTTTTTGACATTATGCTCTTGGCCTTTAACTAGCTGTATCTCACTTTAATCTGCATACAAATGCTCCAGGGCACAGATGATCATTTTCTCTATAATGAGGTGGAGCATGTTGCTGTTTTGCACAAGAATAGAAAGCTTCTTTCAAATGTAAATTAATGCATCTTTCATGCTGTCACTCCTGACTGAAATAAGGCCTTTCAAAAATCCAGCTATTTAACTTGCGCCACCTTCTGGTTAGTCCTAGTATTACAGATATCATATGTGAAGATTGTGAAGGGCTCCTGAATACTTTTTTTATTGTCAGCTTTTGGGCGAATGATAAGTAAAGATGTACAAATAAGAGCAATGACAAATGACAAATAATAAAAAACAAAATGGTAAGAAAAAAAAAATTTGATACATGAGCTAATTTTTTTTAAATGATTGCTTGTGCCAATCAACATATTTTCAAGAAATACAATTTCTTTTAAATAATACCATGAAGTATTCTCAGAGTTTAGCTCAACTTAAATCTGAATACTATGACACAACGTAATTAGGGTCAACAGTGGTCCTCCTTGTGATGTCATTTCCTGTTTATGTGACGTGAAAACACAATGGCTTCTTGAGTGTTGACTTTAATTTTTTTTTTTTTTTTACTTTTATATAAAAAAAAACTGATTTACCTGATGTTTTTAAATACATAATGTAATATTTTTTAGAGCGCAGGCCTTTTTTGTGTACCTTTTTGATTATAGATACATAGGTCTTGACATCTAATTAGCTGGATAAATGTAAATCAACTATAAAATTACTTTATACACATTGCATCATAGTTTGTTTTTACAATTTATAATTATAACTTTAAATAATATTATATTATTTATAAAATAAAATTTTATAAATATTATGATTGAGATTATGTTATTAAATTATATATTATGTCTTTATTATAATTTTTCTTTCTCGATGGTGAAGCCTCCTAGACATATCTATAAGCCCAGGATAAAACACCAGAATCAGTTTTAATTAAAATATTTAAATAATGTTAAATCACAAAAGGTATATTAAAGCCATTGTCTGCATGAAATGCATTTTCTATGTGTGTGTTTTTTTTTTAAGTATGTAAATAATACACACAGATATGCCATTGACCCTTCTATGTTCTAGTGCTTTTATGACAACTAAAAGAAGCTCGTTAGTTCCATTTCAGACAGAGAAACAGAAACATCTTAAATAGAGTGTGATCAGTTAAAAAAAAAAACAGATCATGTTTCTTCAAGCTCCTTGACTCTAACCTTTGACCCTGAGTCTTTGTCGAGTTCATCTTCTCGGTCTGATACTGAAAGCTCCTCTGGTTTCTCCTCTGCTGCTGGCGGGGAGAGGGTGCTGTCTACCTGCTAATCACAAGAAAAGCAGAAGTTACACATCACTAATATCACTTACTAAGGATCACTTCACTGTGCTCAAATGTGCTGATGCTGACAAAATACCAGGTCAACAGGCCAAACACATTCTCAGTAGACCTTCACTCCTCCTCATACTGAGATCAGGAAATCTAAACTATAGAGAGATGGTGTTTTCATTGCTCAGAAGTAAATGCAGATACTTTCATAGGCTATGTCTGTTTAACAGTTTTCTAGACACAATTTCAAAGTGACAATAAGCGCAGACAGGAAATTCACACTGTTGTGTGTTGAGCTGAATGCGCTGATGCACTCCATGTGTGAGTGAAAACTGCAACTCATTAACCAGTGTTTTAGCAGAATCTACTATCAATGTTTATATGAATACAAACTTGAATTATACATTCAATACAGATTGTATTTAAATTTATTTGGTCTCTTTTTTTTCAGTAGTAGTTAGTCGTTTTAGTGCTTAATGTCGCCAAGGCAACATTTCAAATTTCTTTGAACATAACACACACACACACACACACACATATACATATATATATATATATATATATATATATATATATATATATATATATATTTAGTTATACACACACGCACAAAATACATAATCTGTATAAATGTAAATGTTATTAATTGAATATATTATGTTACATGCCACACGCACGCACATCGAGAGCGACACCAAAGAAAAAGGGTGCCGCCCGGAGTTCAATCTCCTGCTTCCACAGACACACCAGCACACAACCCAGAAGTCAAGAAAAGTGGGATTTATTTGTTTACATTGGGATGAGACTTGAGGAATAACTTAGGCTGAGAGGGTTTCAGAGGGCCAAAACAATAAACAAAAAGGAGTTTTCTACCTGAGTTTTAAATCCTCTTCCCTGGAATTAAACAATAAATAAAATACAAACCCTTACCTCCCTTGCTGGCCATTAAACAGGAGAAAACTATAAAGGAAATAAAAAGGCCTAAAAACCTCTCTCACAGGTTACTTTAAATAAATGATGACTAGCTTGCCAATACAATTACCGGCCTAATACCACTACCAGTTCTAACTCCTCACCAGGAGTTTTACATGAACTGGGACACAGCTCTGGGTTAACACAACACCATTTTTAAGCAGCAGTCATACACACACGATCTACACCAAGGAAGCAGGAGGGTGAGCTCGACGAACAGACAATCCTCACTGCTTATATCCACACGTTGAGATGCTTCAGCTGCGCCCACTTAGCAGCTGCACCTGTTGCTCTAATGAGCAGGGAGCGAAAAAGAGAGAGAGACAAGAAAATACACACCACTCACAGGTTAAAGCTGAAGTAGGTAACTTTTGTAAAAATATATTTGTGAAACCTGTCATTATGTCCTGACAGTAGAATATGAGACAGATAATCTGTGAAAAAATCAAGCTCCTCTGGCTCCTCCCAGTGGTCCTATTGCCATTTGTAGAAATTCATCCGCTCCCGGTAAGAAACAACCAATCAGAGCTGCGGTCCGTAACTTTTTTTGTGTTCAAGATTTACAAAATGTATATAATAAGCGAAGACACCATGAATCCATTTTCCAAACCGTGTTTTTAGCCTATCCTGAATCACTAGGGTACATGTATAATAAGTGTTTATATTCTGACTATTTTAGATTGCTTCGGGGGTACCGCGGCGGAGTAACCCGGTACCTTTGTGATTCTTCATAGACAAACAGAGAGAAGTAGCTCTGGCTACAATGTTCTTCCGCAAGACGCAAGCAGTTCTGTTTATTAACCACTAGAGTGTCAAAAGTTACGGACTGCAGCTTTAACACTTGTGACAACAATTACGTTCTAACACGTAACAATTAACATTTTCAATCATTTTACCTTTAATAAAAAAAATTCTAAATTCTCATAATATGGACTCATAATGGATACGCTTATGTTCACCCTTATAGAGGATTATACCACTTTTTCACATTAAATTTGTTTTCATTTACATTTTAAATTAAACTTATTTTCTGAATTTCAGTTTTCTTTGTTATTAGATTTATTCATTTATTAAGAATAATAGTATTTTGGTTTAATTTATTTATTCCCCCCCAGTTAGATACTTTTAGTACTTCAACTTGAAGTTGCAGAGAGGCAATATTTCTATCAAATATTTATATATTTTTTATTTTTTATTTTTAGTTAACTATAACAACAACCTATCATCGGCTCACAAATTCCAATAATGAGGACATAAGGATGTTTACCTTTTAAGAGAGATAAACCACTTTTTCACATTGAAATCATAAGACCATCACAGATTTGCATTAATAGTTGTGTAATAGTAATTTGAAAGTTGCACTGTGACAGTTGTGTGCCAACGTTAACCTACATACTCAATGCTCTTGTAAGTGATGTTTTTGTCAAGGCCGCCAAAGAGAGATGCAAACCTCACAGGCTTAAATTATCCAAAGATGCTTTCAGGCATCATAGATAAGTGAAGATTATCTTAAAACCAAGTAAAAAAATAGCAATTAATCATTCCAAAAAGGAAATTTTACATGCCCACTATACTCTACCTCGCCGGAAGTCTCGATATGTGCTTCAAAATAACGCTTTTAACAGCTGAAGTCCTACAGCTAAAGATAAGGCAAGTGAAACACTGTGTTATCTGCTTTTGACAAGCTTTCTCTTATCACCAGCTGCTTCTTTAATCCAGACCAGAAAAGCTTTAGCAAACAGTCTGAGGAAAAACACCGGATTCTGAATGATATCCAAGAAAATGATTAATAGAGACCTGAATTTCACAAGAGTGTTACACTACTTTAGCTGATGTGAACATGTCATGCTAGCTAGTCTAACTGAGACTATAACAAATACTTGAACAACAATAATGCCTTACATTCAAGCAGAGCTTTAAATATTAATGTTTAATGGAATAACGTCAACATTGCAGAACACTGATGAAATACTGTGGTTAAATAACTCATCCAGATTCCCCTTTAGTTCTTGTTTCTTTTTCTTCTTTATGTTTTTTTTTAGCAAAATCATAAGATGTCATGATGTGTCATGTATGATAACACGGATGTGACAAAAGTGGTCACTGTCTGAGCTATTAAGAGAGGTTTTACTTAATGTTTACTCCTCTTAAAGAAACAGTTCTCCCAAAAATAATCCACACCACTCCAGTCCATCAATTAACGTCTTGTGAAGTTAAAAGCTGTGTGATTTTTAAGAAACAAATCCATCCTTAAGGCATTTTAACTTTAAACCGTTGGTTCTGGTCAAAAGTCCATAATCCATAATAAAGCTTAATAATGCAAAAGCCCATCCTCTACTGTCCTCTCACATCAAAATCCACCAACATATCTGCTTATAACAGTTTTGGACTGCTTGCACTTGTATACGGTGCTTGATATGTGCATATTTCTGCACTGTTTGATGTTAAAAGTGTCTTAACTATGATATTTTTTTTATTACAATCATGCTTCATAAGACGTTAATTGATGGACTGAGGCTGTGTGGAATGCTTGTGGATTTTTTGTTATGTTTTTATCAGCTGTTTGTGCTCTTATTCTGACGGCACCCATTCACTGCAGAGGATCCATTGATGAGCAAATGATGTTATTCCAAATTTCTCCAAATGTGCTCTGATGTGGAAACAAACTCATCTACATCTCAGATGGCCTGAAGTTGTCAGCAAATTTCATTTTTGGGTGAACTATTCCTTTAAAAAACTGACCTTCAATGAGTAAAACAGAACTATTATGATCAATAATCACTCACAACATCGGTATGAGTCGGTTCTGGTGCTTCTGTGACTGTAATCATGGGTCCTGAGCACCAAGCCACCAGTGCTGGTTTCTGAGCTGTTGGGTTATGGTTCTGCACTGGATTGGAGACCTGGAGAATATTTTGTGGGTTCGGCTGAACCGGCTTGATTGATTCTCCTCCCTTTCCAGCGCCAGACTCTCGCTCTTGCATCTGCTGTCTATACTTCTTCTTGAGGATGAGATATTTCTCTCCCTGAAATGAAAAAGGAACCATTACCTTCATTCTGTTATTTGAAAAAATAAAGAAAAAATATGACTTTTGTGTATAAACAATGACTACATATCTATTTCTAGGTTAACATTTTAACACAATTGTTTAATAATAATTATTATTATCTATTATTTATCAAAAGTGACATTAAAGATACGTAAGAAATATCTAAATAAAAAGAAGAGTGGAGTAATGTTGCTGAAAATTCTGCTTTGCATCACAGGAATAAATTTCATTTTTAACATATTCAAATAGAAAACAGTTTTTTAAATTGTAATATTATTTCTCAATATTTCACTGTACTTTTGATCAAATAAATACTCTCTATGGGAGTATATGAGACACCCTTCAAAAGCTTAAAAGTCTTACTGACCCCAAACTTATGAATGGTAGTGTATGGCTGGAAACCAGATCAGAACAGGCTGAAAGTGATCTCATCCGAGGGAAAGTACACATGTGGGACAATGATCCAAGATCATAAGAGTGTAGTGTATAGCATTAATGTGAGAAAGTGAAGCTTATCCCAGTCACAGAGTAAATAATGAATCACTGTGGGAATAGAGTCCTCTGCGACTATTCTTCAGGGACGGAATAAAATGTCATTGTATTACACATGCAAAAAATGCTCTAATGATTACATAATCAGACTGAGGGAGGAGTTGATTTAAACTGTGCAATAATGATTAGACAACACATGTACTCACATTCTCAGATTTCACCACTGCAATTCGATCAATGATGAGTTTGAACTCTTCTCTGTATTTGGCTAGAGGGGAAAAAAAGAGATTAAAGTGTCATAAGTATGTGCTTGCAAACATTTTTCCCAAGCATGTTTTCTAAATTTATCTTAGGAGAAACGTCACTCGTACAATATGACCTTGCATTCGTTCTTTCCTTTGTAAATCTAAACTCAGCATCAGAAGCAAACCCAAAGCATGCCAGAGGCTAGAAACCTGCTTTCTTCTGTGAATCAAAAAATTAGTTACATTTTGTAATTACACTTTTTTTTCTTTTGTTTTCCACTGAAAAAAGAAAGTCACACAGGAATGGATGGGGTTTAGGGTGAGTAAAAGATCACAGAATTGGCATAGCTTTAAAGGAATAGTTTACAAAAATGAAACTTTGCTGAAAATGTACTCATCCAAGATGTAGTAGAAGTGAGTCACACACACAAATGTAGAAGGTTTTTTATTTCTTATCATAACAGAATTGAATAGATTTAGCATTACATCATTTGCTCACCAATGGTCAGTGTAGTAAATAGGTGCCGTCAGAATGAGAGTCCAAACAGCTGCTAAAAACATCACGATAAACCACAAGCAATCCACATGACTACAGTTCATCAATTAACGCCTTGTGAGATAAAAAGCTGCATGTCTGTAAAAAAAAAAGAATCCACAGTTTCAGTGTTTTATCTTTAGATCGTCACTTCTGGGCAAAATACTACTCCATTACTACATCCATACTTGTGGATTATTGTGATGTTTTTATCAGCTGTTTGGATTCTCATTCTGACGGCACCCATTCACTGCAGAGGATCCATTAGTGATCATGTGATGTAATGCTACATTTCTCAAGATCTGTTCCGATGAAGAAACATATACTAAACTAATACTACATTTCTTCAAATCTGTTGCAGTGAAATAAACTCATCCACATTGCATGGCCTGAGAGTAAATTTTCATCAAATGTTAATTTTTGGGCAAATTAATTTTAAAATTGAAAATTTAATTTAAAAAAAATAATTTCCTGATTTGTGATTGAAAACAAACCTTGAACACTTGTTTATTGATTGATTTGTTCTATCTGCATGTTTTGGATTGAAAAGATTAGCTGTGTAACTCTGATTCCTGGCTTGTGGGAGTCTGTGATGTTATGCAACATCACTTTAGCACAGACTGACTGCAGCAGGGAGAAACCAGAAACTGGCTCGAATTACTATACAAGAATAGAAAATGATTAAATGACAGAGAGGGAGGAGAGCTGAACAAACAAATCCATCATTACTGCTGTGCTCATATTCAACAACCATTCCCAATGGGTCATCATCACTCAAATGCCCCCAGCACTGGATTGTATTTTTATTTAGATCCCAAGAAGATATTTTCCTTCTTCAATTTCATTCCATCCCTCTAAGTAGAATATAGTTTCTTTTTTGTTTGTTGCACAACAAGTAAAACACCTATGGTGTAATGAGCTTTGACATGAGCTGTGTGTGTATCTGCTTTCACGGAGTTCATTAAAAGATTCATCAGACTGATTCAAATAAGTCATTAACAAGTCATCATTTTCACTATAAGTCATTTTTTTTAATTATTTATATTATGAAGTAATAATTTTATTGCTGATGAACAATATGAATACAGTGCTTTGACATGGAACTTGCCATTCATTAAAAGACTCATAAGCTGATTCAGTAGAAATTCTGATGGAGTTCATTTAGTAAAAGATTCATCAGACTGATCCAAATGGTTAACTGCCAACTGAGTGAACAAATCATTAAAGGAAATGACTCATAAGAGTCATTTGTTCATTAATTGGACTACACGGGTGGTGCTAATATATTGAAATATAATAAACTCGTTTTTTTTATGTCTAATATGCATTTCCTAATAATTGATGAGCTTATGACTGAAAGATGTTATTGCTGATCAACATTATGAATAGTGATATAATGAGCTTTGAAATGGAACTTGGAATTCAGGAGTTGAGTCATTATTCAGTAGCCGCTCTGACAGAGTTCATTCAGTAAAATATTCATTAGACTGATTTAAACGAGTAACTGCCAGTCGCCAGAACAAGCCATTAAAAGAACCGTTAGAGTCATAAGAGTCATTATTTCATGAATCGGACGACACAGGTGGTTATTGTTTGTTTTTACATGCACCGTAGACCATGAGGAGCAGGAGTTCAGGAGACGCTGCAGTAATATGTCATGTCAGAAATGTGTAAACACAAGATATGAACCCCACAAACTGAATTTGAGAACATAACACGTTTCATGGCATGAACGTACCATCATTCTTGCAGTTTGCCTGAACCGCTTACTTCCCCTCTGTGGTGATTCACAACCCACAGTCTAAAAAAAACGCTGCTCTAGTTGTAATGGTCCTGTTTACTTTTTATATCACATAAAGGCTTCTGTTTGCAGAAGTTTTGCTCGATCCTAGCTAACTAACTATATACACACACACACACACACACACACACACACATATATATATATATATATATATATATAAAACAATTGCCAATGGGTCACCATCAGTAAGATGCCACCAGCACTGGGTTGAAGTTTTATTGTAGTTGTAGTTTTATTTAGATCCCAAGAAGATATTTTCCTGCTTCAATTTCATTCCATTCCTCTTAGTAGAACAGTAAAACACCTATGGTGTAATGAGCTTTGACATGAGTTGTGTGTGTGTGTATCTGCTTTCATGGAGTTCATTAAAAGATTCATCAGACTGATTAGTTATTATAGTTATTTTCTTGCCATGGCAATGGACACATTCAATGTTAGCCAGTAAGACACTTTGTTGAAGGTCATCATGTAAGCTTATTCTGAAGTATTCACCTTTCAAAAGAATATACATATAGTCTATATATATATATATATATACACACACATTTCTTTCACTGTTTTTTAGGAGGAAATTCGAAAAATTTTAGCCAAATATTTGGAAAATGTTGTTTGTTAAATATCATTATTACATTTGACCCATTATTTTTAGATTTATTATTTATTTGCATACCATTTTTATCAAATATTTTATTTTAAAAATATATTTAGTCTAATCTGTTTTTTTTTTTTACATTTGCTTACACTCTTTTGCTCTAATAGTATTGATCTCTTTTATTATTTTTTTATATAACAAGCATGCGTTTTTTTTTATAATTGATGATTTTATGAACAAATTGTAACAAACTGATGAACATGAATTAATAAAATGTCATTTACATAAAACAATAAAATTTAAATAAACATACAAAAAGTGTTTCCCAGAATCCAATTTGTTTTATGAAATAATTTACTCTTTTTGTGTCAACAAACATACCTCGAAGTAGACGGAGGATGCTGTTAAATAAAAAAATAAAAATGCACATTTTGCACATATAAAGGGTTAAAAATGAGAACCACTTAAACTGGACTGTGCCAAACAGCCAAAATATATCAGGACTAGGATCTTTAAATAAAGAATGTACCCTACACAACCTTTCCGTTTTCCTGCCAGGGGAAAAGACAGGGATGACATTGCAACACAGCATCCACAACAACAGGAAACCTTAAGGGAAGTCAGCACTTAACAGTTGGAGCCCGCAGAATTCCTGTCATGAAGCTGAGAGGCACACAGTTTAGATTTCGGAGCAAATGTATTAGTCTATGCTTGCCAACTGCATGAGGACTCTATGTTCCCACACAGAATATAGCAACTGCCAGAGATCCCATCAAAACCACCATCCTAAAAAGGACTGGAATCATTATAACTCCAGAATTAGAGCATGTCATGCAGGCTGCTGCGGTAATCAAGAATAATTATGATAATTGGTCAGCTATGTCAGATGGTACCAGATGAAGGCAGATTTTGAAACCTCTGTTCACAACTGTACCGGCACAGCTGGACGAGGCATTATAAGCCATTACGGATAATTGTTTCATAAATTTATGTATGACACATGTATGTAAGATTAAATGCAACATCATCTAATGTAATTACAATTTAAATGGCTTATGAGAACATCATGTTTTTTATTTGGCCCACTTTGCTGCAGCCTTCTTTGGCCACACGCTATGCCATTTTTACATGAATATTTAATGTCCATAAACAAAACACAGCGTTCAAACAATATTTGTTTTCAGTGGCAGATGTTGATAACTATAACATGGTATTTTAAGCCATATTGAGAACGTAATCAAAAAATTTTATCAATTAAATAAATTGCCTTATTAATTGACAAAGATATTGAAATAGGGTGCAAATCAGGTGCAAATAATCTAAAAGTTATCAAATATTGAACAGTTGATCAGCTCGCACATGAACCTGTCAGTGTAAAACAACAACTGATTCGTTTAGGCCAACAGAAAAGCAAAAGCAGATAAGCATTTGTCAGCATTAACAATTCAGCATTAATCAAAATAAGACACTGAAAGTGATAACTTGCACAGGAATATTCCAATATCAATCAGAATGTTGTCATATTCTGATTAAAGCAAGGAAAATAGTATCTTCCTTGTGCCAATTACCCATTTCTTTAATTGTTTATTTTTTCACAACTTTCTATATAGAACAGGCCTATCACTCAGATTTATCATTATTCAGATTTATAGAAATTGAAATATCAGCTTATTCTGGTTATTATAGGAATCAGTTTAGTGTGTTACATAATTCAATCTGACCGTATTTGGATTAATAGTTGGAATATGAAAATTGGAATTTGGAATATATATATATTAGAAAATTGGAATATGAAAACAACTGTGAACAACACAGTCAGTGAATATTGTATTTAGAACTCAGCTCATGGTTCGGGAATGTGGAGGCCCTTCCTGAGGGAGCAAAGGAAATGACAGAATTCCATGTGTGTAATTCTATCTGTTGGTAGCTTTTTAATCTAAAGCAGATGTTTGCCACAGTTACTTTCAAGAAACTAAATGCCATTCTAAATGTGTTAAAATGAGTTTTTAAATCTTATTTTAGAGTTAAAAATAACAGAATGTGCTCCCAGAAACACTCCTTAACGCTGTTTGCAACTCAACAAAATGAAAAGGTCTATTCTAGAGCGGTTTTTAACCCTTGGTCTACCCGTACCTCAGTTGCGTCGCGTCTCATGCGTTGCGTTTGCGTGTCAAATAAATATATATATATATATATATATATATATATATATATTATTAAAGGAATTTACCAGAACGAGTCTCGAGACCCCAACCGTTCAGTTTCATTCAGTTAAGCTGGTCCTTCTAAAAACAAAACGTGCCTTGTGTGTGTGTGTGTGTGTGTGAGAGAGAGAGAGAGAGAGAGAGTGTGTGAGCGCGCTTTGCGTCGCGTCGTGCTTGCAGTGAAGACAAGGATTTAAAACGCACGCGAATGTAAAAGAAAATGTCATATTCTCATTTACTCACCACGTAGCTGCAAATCGCTATGGTTTATAAAATGCTTATATGTTTTGGACAGATCAGAATTTTTGACTTTTCCTCCAGAGGAACAGATGTATTCCAGTAAGGACGCTTCGCTGATCTCGCCCATCTCTGTCAGGGAACTGAAAACAAAACGTAATTTCACAACAGATGTGATGTAGTCGTGATGGGTTTTTCTCGAAGATGCTGAAGCATGACTTTGCTGGCAGCCAAGCTAATTACTAAAGAAGAAAAGTGTACACACTGACTGGCCAAGTTCACTCCACCCTCAGCTGCAAACTGAACCTCCTACAGTTAACCCTTTGTGCTCTGAAGACTGAAAGAGAATTAATAAAGGATAAATAACTAAATGATCTTATAATGACAGAACCATCTCTATAAACACTCTTTATACAATAATAAACACTATATGATTTTAGATACAGATACATTAGTATTTAGGAACATAGGAACACATTAATACATTTTAGTAAAATATCTGTGAAATATAAACAAAATATAAAAAACAAAAAGTTATACAGCCTAAAAGCAAATAAAAAGAAAAAAAATATAAATATAAAACGGAAAACATTTTAAATTTGAAAGATTTTTAAATTAAGCTGTTTTCTTTAGAATAATATAATATAATATAATATAATATAATATAATATAATATAATATAATATAATATAATATAATATAATATAATATAATATAATATAATATAATTTAAAAATATACAACATAAATCATTTTAAATTGAAAAGCTTTTTAATTTTAGCTGTTTTCTGAAGAATATATAACACAATTATTTATAATTTCAGAAAAAAACAATATATATATATATATATATATATATATATATATATAATTTAAAAATGATATAGAATACAAGTAATGAAAAACATATGAAAACATTTAACCTTTTAAATGTGTTGCAGTTCTGTCAGTTGCCAGATTCCATTGTGACAACTTACCCCATATAGTTTAACATTATGAGCTATTATTGGGGCATGTTGTCACAGAAGGAAGGCCTTTCTTTTGATGGAAATGTTCAATAGCTTTTTGTAACCTAAACCAAGAAATGAAGACTGATATACAGAGCTGTACAACTATAGGTCTTATTGTCATTTGAACTTGTACGTTCCCGAGGTGAGTTTGTCTCTTAAAGTTTAATTAAGTGACAGGACATTTCGGGAGGTCAGCATTCTCTACTGGACACTCATTCTGCTGATGAAGACTAGTCACATGCTTTACCATCACTAGTCATACTTATTTAACTTCTGTATGTGTGGATGAAGTTACCTGATATAAATTTAGGTTAATAATCAAACACAAATAGATTGGTGACTTATAATTTGCTCAAAGCACCACATGCAAGACACAGTCAGACACCTGTGCTCTTTATTTATTTGCATTTAGAACACAAAATAATTGAATATTTCATGTTATCTTTTACTTTGGCTCCAGGGATTTGACATCTGGTAATCTGAAGGTATGAGCTACAGTACACCAGATTAATTGCAAAAATGGTGGTAAATGCAACCCGTTTACATCACAACTCTACCTCCCTTCTCACTAGCAGCGTCTGGCATTTCCAAATGGATTTCCATTTAATTAAGTAATATGCTTGTCATTTCATTTTCATGTGCATTAACCCCCTTAAAAATACAATACTGGAATGACAATAAGCTCCTTAAGGCTGATACAATGACAGTAATCTCTGTAAAGTTGTTTTTATAAACTGTGTCGTATGGTCACTTTCATTTTTCAAAACACCTAAGTAATGATTATGAGCTCGCAGACATATGTTATGTCTAATGGGACAGAATCAGAACAGAAAAACAGCTTAAATATTAAGCCAAACAAAAGTAATTAAAAAAAACAAAGAACAAAAAGGAAAGGAAAGAAACCTCAGGAATAGTTCCTTATGGCATATAAATTATTATGAATAATCTGTGTTGCTTTTTATTGTTTATATTTATTATATATTTATCTTTTTATTATTTGTGGTGACAAATAATCATAAACACTACATAAAAATATATTTTAATAATAGAAATACCCATATTAATATTAATCATCATCAACATCATCATCTGAAAGTACAAAGTATATAAAAAATAAAAAAGCATATATTGCATATATGATATTGATTTGTTTTATTTATTATAACAAATAATTATGATAATGAAAAAATAAAAATAATTCTAAGTAAATTAATATGAATATGAGTAGAAATAAAATTGGGAAGTAATTCATAACAATAATAAAAATAAAATAAAAAACACCAGAAAATTGTAATTTGTCTCCTTTTAGCATATGAATTATGTGAACACTATAATTATTACTTAATTTTTTTCCCTTTTTTCTTTGTGGCAACAAAAATTATAATCGATTAATACATCAAGAATAAGAATAAGAAATGTAATTCATAAAAATAAATAAACACCAGAGAATTCTGATTTGGTTCCTTCTAGCATATGAATTATAAACCTTTTTATTAATTATTTCTGGTGCTTTTATTATTTATGTTTTAATATTTCTATTTTATATATGAATATATTATATGAATATTGTATTTTATTAGTGGTAACAAATAATTATGGCAATGAAATATAATAATAATAAAAGTAATTAAAACCTATCAGGACTCTGTTTCTCCATCTTATGTGTGGAGAGATATCAAACCTCAAACCAGATTATCCATGTCTCGTCTTTGGATCTGTACACAATATTCGATGTTAACCTGATAAAAACCACTGTGAATAATTATGCCAGATGTTGCTTGGCAGCTTTAGTGACAATATAAAGGTCAGTCAGCTGTTCTGATGGTGAGTCTCTCCATATGGCCTAGTAAACATACCTCAGCTCTCATTCCCATTCCTCTTTCTCATCCTAACACATCCTAAATCCAATCACCTCGGCCTCTAAAGAGGATGATGTTGATTAAAGAGAACCCAGAGAACGGTGTTCACACTAACACACGTCACGGGCGCAGAGCAGAGGGATTGTTTCGACAGACAATGGCGTCTACCTGCT